>NC_053159.1:2135000-2402500 GCF_016835505.1 Polypterus senegalus | reverse complement strand
TTATCGTAAGAGTATTCCTTATCTACGATCAGGAGAAAATATGAAGCTGGTTCTAAATTAAATGTCATTGAAGTAGTGAAAGAAATTGGCAACTTAGCTGCTGCAACAAACTTCGATGTGCCTGAGAAACTGATGGGAGAGATTGGAGGAGGCAAGAAGATGTAAAACAAAAAAAAAAAAATGAAGGGTCGCACTTTTGAACGAGCGTATAAGTCGGGGTCTGACTTTATGATCAATTTTTTGGGTTTCAAGACCCCGTCTTATACGTGAGTATATACGGTATTTAATTTGGTTTTGGCCATCATTTTTGTGCCAGGATTGTCAGGTCACGTGACCATGATTTGTCACATCTATGATGTTACCTGATACTCCAGTATAAAATGGCTACAGGGCAAGCAGTAAAAACTTCAGTGTCTAGCAGTAGCGCGTTTCTCTTTTCAAGTAGGCCCGGTGCGAGATTCGTGTCTATTTTGTGATCTCCCCTTTGACGTTCAATTTTGGTTTGCCACAGTGCCTTGTTTCCTCGATATCTTTACGATGTTGGGCCCGACACGGACTCCTGTTCCAGCCTGCGTTATTATTATCTCTTTTTCTTCCTCTCACGATAATCCCGGAGACTCTCGTCTCACATCACCTGCATCCACACTTCAGCTTCTTCCCTGCTAACCTTAGTGCCCTCCGTAATACCCTCAGCGAAAGGTTTCACCGGGATGTGGCAATGATGTAAAAGCGGGATCAAGGCAAAGTGGAACCCATGCGAGGCTGTCGGACACAAAAATGAGACGCATCAGACGGCGAGTACAACAAAAACTCGGCAGCAAAACATTTGAGCCCAACTGAACGAACGCAGAGCGTCAGCATCATTAAGCGAGTAAACACACTACATTTAAGAGTACCGCTGACTTCATGTTTCTCCAAATGCCTACGTGATACAGTCAATCCGAAATTAAATTCAGCTTAGACGCCGTTTATCATAATCACCAAAAGTTTTTCAGGAAGGAAATTTTGTTGTCCAGTGATATTCGGGAAGAAAGTCCCAGGGAACAAATATGACCCCCAAATCCCAAAGACCTGCTCGGGTCGGACGGAAACAGAAAGACTGAACCAGTGCAAGTGAGGGGCTTCCTTTGAAATTGTCCAACTGATCCCCATCGGCCAGCGTGAGGAGCCTTTGGTCTTGGGGTGCACTGGCCTGTCCCAGATATTCCTTTCGTTTATCGAGGAGCCTGAACCATCTTCTAAACCCTCGGAGAGATTCCATTTGAAATTCTGGGAAAATCTACACGGACGGGTCTGAGATGGCGATGGCGACATTCCTAAACATGATCAGGAAGTCATGGCTATCTCAGCAGCATGAGGGACAGCACAAATGGGATGCTGAGATGGGATGCACTGATTGGACATTCCCACAAGGATCAATGGCACTGGTCCAGGAAGGAAAGTATCAGACAGAATTAGGTTTTCGGCTTCTTTATTACCAAAAAGTCATTTAATATTTAAAGAGAAGATGGCAAGAACTTCAAACGCCATATCTGCTAAAGAAGAATGTCTAACAGCAGAACATAAATGTCATAAATCAAATCAAGTCAGTTCTTCACGACTGAACGGCCAGCCAGCCACTGGAAGTGTGACGACAGACCCAGGGCTCATCAAATCACTCACATTTTCTGTCTTAAGCACACATTTATATTGTGTAACAAAAAATAAAACGCCATTAGAACCTGCTCTGACAAAACACGACACCCGAGCTGACAAATAACGGAAACGCCACACGTCTCGGACTGGCGTGCTCTTCTGCCTGACAGCCTGAAAGCAAGACACGTCCGATTCACAGTTTTGGAGCTGTGCTGACACTTCGTCGGCTGGAAAGTGGAAACGTCAAGTGTGTCCAGAGCTTTTATTTATTAGGCTGGGTGAGAGGCCAGGCGGAACAGAGGAGCTGCCATGGATCGAGGCGAACGCCCAAGCCAAACATCAGAAAAAGCGGGCCGAACTTTCTAACAGAGGGTGCCCAAGCCCCCCAAAAAAAGGAAAGATTTCAAAGCAAAACCAAAGCCTGGTGGGACCTTCTCCTGAGTCGTCCAGCTGTTTTTAAGGACGATATCTGAAGTAGTTGGGTGTTGTTGTACCGTGTTAGCCGTTATGGATGCAATGAAGAGTCAAGCAAAATGGCGCCTTTCGTTGGCTAACTGAAGCCTTGCAAGTTGTAATCTTTATAGTCAGCCAATACAAGGCGTCCTTTTACTTGACTTCGTGATATTTACAGACGTTTGGTCAAAAATCAGACAAGTTCTTGATCAGGGTGTCCAACCACTCTGGTGGTTTTTATTCTGACCCTTTTCTTTAATTAGTGACCAGTTTCTGCTGCCAATGCCTTCATTTTAATTAACTTACTATTTCAGACTTTTTTCTTTAATTAGCAGCCAAGCAATAACGATGACAATAATTTACTTCTGCCACGTTAATGAGGGCAGATCACCGGAACACTTAATGGACTTGACTCTTGACTGCCATTGGCTGTTGTTCTTGTCTTGTTTTCTATTAAAAAGGTTTCTTTGTTAGATTATAGTGTGGCTCGTATACGCCATCTGTTGGAATGACAAACGCGATGCTTTGAAATGGGCGTGTAGAGAACGACGTCCTCGAGCGAGTGCATCGTGGGAGACGTCGTTAGCGGGGCCTCCTTTTGAGTCTTCAAGAGCGGTAATCACGGAGTCAAAGTGCAAACCCTCCAATGTCCAAGAGCGGTCCAGCATCTGTGCACTTTGTGAGAATTAACAGTTCAGTGTAAAGAATTAGACCGAAAAAATGGGCTCATCTGATGGTGGCGCGCTGGCACAGACACAGCAAAACAGAATTAGAGCTGGCAAAAACGTAAGAATGGGACCCAGCAAAAAAAAAAAAACAAATAAGAAAGCCAGGGGCGCAGATGCCACTTCAACCCACTGCTGTAAGTTGTTTTCATTTGTAGGACGTCTCATCATCATATCAAAATCATATCAAGTGTCTTGATTTCAGGCTGTGAGACTATAAAATACTAAACTTTGAAAGAGTGGATTGCGCTTCCACAAGCCCCGCACGTACAGATTTAAAACGTGTACCCGTCTCTGTACTGGCATACGTGTGCCACTCACCTAGGCCAAGTCTGTTGGGACTCGTCTCCCTGCTGCACCCTTGGCTGCGAGGGATTTTGCTTCTTTTCTCGGTGGTAGACGCTGCTGTCACTGGCACCCTCTGAGGCTTCCAGTAATTCTGGGCCAGCAATTTGCCAGGGGAACTGGAGCGGCTGCCAGCTGTAAAAAAAACAACAAGGAGTGCAGATTAAATATAGAGACGGCCTTTGATTTGTAATAAACAGTGGCACATGCAAAGAATAAACTCTTAATAACTATCAAAACGGCTCAACATGCCTACATTATACTCAAAGACTTCACTGAATATGCAAAGCTTCATACAGAGGCCAAGAATGGTGGAGACATCAACTGCCCGTCTTGACGTGACCGTCCCGTCTGGCACAGCTCAGCCAATTTCCAGTTTTTTTTTTATATTCATTTTAAATAAAAATAAACATTTTAAAAATACAGAACAAATATGAATAATGAATAATTCATTCTTATACCCATCCAATAACCTAAGGTAACGACTAGCCAACATTCATCATGTGGCCTCATTCGCAAAGTCCTGATTAACGAGAAACATCCGGAAATCCCGGAGCTGAGCTGAACCAGGCCAGGCACGGCACTGGCATCGGCCTGGACTGGCATGGCATGGCATGACGCCAGCCCGCGAGCTGAACGACACATGACTATGGCTTGCTAGTCTTTCAAGGCTTTCAGTGGAGACGATCTGCTGACCAGAGCCGCTCGCTTTAACACGGGCTCGCTCGTCAATAATTTCATTTGTGAATGAATAACTGACAGGCCCTCACTAATCACGCTTTAACAGTAAAGGCTAAAAAAGAAATACTGTCTAAAAAATGACGAGATAACTTTGACATTAAAACAGTTTGATTTGTTAAAATGGGCACCGTACGCTGTAAGAGAGCGTTCAAAATATACGTTTAATGTCCATTAAGACAGAAAGAAATCAGTAAAATCATTGAAATGACTCTAATAAAGGTTGACTTTTTATTACTGAAAGAAAGAAAGAAAGAAAGAAAGAAAGAAAGAAAGAACTTTTAAGACAGTGAAAGGTATGTACGTTATGGAATAGACAGCCTTACCACCGGCAGGATTAGCAGATCTGGATCCTGAGCATGAAAGCGTCAAAGAACAGCAAGATAAGAACATTACACATATAAAGCACAAAAATGGGAAAAGAATCAACATGTTTATGAAAGCAGCAGCTCTTTGTTCAGTTTCCAGATAAGAAAGCCAGCGTCGCGCATTCCCAGCATTCATGACGGCTAATGATGAGTAAGCTAAGTGAAGGACCACGAAGGACCACAAAGTGGCAAGGCCAGACATTTAAAAAAGGAGAAATAGAGCATTAACAATCAATTTGGTCTGATACTTAATAAAAGGACAGTTGTATGTATGTGTACATATACATAGAACACACACACACAGGGCTCAGAGTGCAGTACAAGAGTATTCGCCCTTCCTCATCTCCACGGGCTTTGCACTATGAATGGCCTCGGACCTTCGCACAAAATGCCACATCAGAAGACGGGACCCTGAGTGAACGCACAAAACATTTTTCAAATCAGGACTTTACTTAAGTAAGAGACACCCCATCACCATCCGGCAATTTCAGGACTTGGCTGCCACACCTTTACCAGTAGAGATGGCTAAGGTAAATGCTGCCTATAAACTGACTGTCAGTCTTCCTCGACGCTCACTCTTCTTTGCAGAACCGCTGGGAGACCCAAAAGCAGTCCTGAAAATGCCCACTGGAGAAAAATCCATCCATTCATCATCCAACCCGCTATATCCTAACTACAGGGTCACGGGGATCTGCTGGAGCCAATCCCAGCCAACACAGGGCACAAGGCAGGAAACAAACCCCAGGCAGGGTGCCAGCCCACCACAGGGCACACACGCACCCACACACCAGGCACACACTAGGGACAATTTAGGATCGCCATTGCACCTGACCTGCATGTCTTTGGACTGTGGGAGGAAACCCATCAGACACGGGGAGAACATGCAAAGTCCACGCAGGGAGGACCTGGAAAGTGAACCCAGGTCTCCTAACTGCGAGGCAGCAGCACTACCCACTGCGCCACTGTGCCACCCTTGGGGAAAGATTTCCTATCAAACCCCGAAGGAGTTGTGGCTGTGCCCTTGGGGTCATTTTGGTCAGATCCCTTGGGAGATCCCAGATGTTCTCCACTGTCAGATAATGGTGGAGTCCCAGCACCCCTTTTGATTGGTGTGTTTCCTCATCTCCTCTGGAGTTTCCTTTGGTTGAGGTGTAACGTTCTTCTAGAAACCCTGTAGTGATGACTTCAGCCTCAGAGTGAGGGTCAGTTTAGGGGGAGTTTAGATTCAGAGGGCTGGCTGTGTTCAGTCAGAAGGCGTTAATTATCAAAGAATGTTGGTCAGCGGTTTGACACAACCACTATGGGGGCAATTACTTTTTCACAGGGGAAACACAGGTGTTGGATATTTTGGATATTTTATTTTACTTAAATATTCTAAGTAGTAATGGAGTTCTAGGAGCTCTCTGGTGGCCTCTCTCTAGCATGACATTTTGTCTAAAGATCTGCAGCCATTCATTGTGACAAGAATGGACACCAGCCAGGGTGTAAATCCTCTTCCACAGCAGCTCTGTTCGACTCTTAGTAATGTCAGCAATTCATTCATTCATTCTTGATTCAGACTTAATAAAATTGCAGTTTGACTTAAAACTGTTTCTCTTCACATAAATGATTTGTCAGACTTAGGAAATGAAACAAAAACGCCCAAATCCCCAAAGCTGCTCTTGGCTCGCTGGCACTTTTAGGCCCCACGTCTGGTCCTGCCAGCCTCTCCAGTTGTCGATACAAATGGCTTCCAACATGTCAGGCTGATTCATGTCAATGGTGGATGGGATTTCAGAACATTACAAGAGGTCTGGAAAACACTGAGCCACTCAGTCCAATTAAGCCTGACAACGTTTCTATTCCATTCAACCCAACGCTGAACTTGGCCTCGTTGTTCACGATGTGCCATGCCAGTCTGTGTCATAAGGCAGGTCAACCAATTCAAGGCATATTTGGTACAGTCTGCTGTATGAACGCCAGCGTCTTCACTTTTGTCACATTTTATTATGTTGCAGCCTTATGCTACGAGGGGTAAATCAAAAATTAAAGGCAATTTGTACGCAGTAACTGCAATGGATAGTAGCTGACGCAATACAACATGACCGCAATGGCTTATGGGTAGCTCAAACACACAGCGCTGCCCTTTGCTGTTAATCTAGCCAAGCTCAGATGAACATGACGCTCCACTGTGTGATCACACAATTGTAGAACAACGTGCTGTAGTGAGGTTTCTTTGGGCAGAGGGAGTGAATCCTGGAGTCCTAAATGTTGGGAAATGACGGCGTTTTCTAAATAAGCGGAATTCTGGGAAATTAATTCATGGATTTATTTCTAGTAGGATTGACTACTGCGATGCGCGTTCACTGGATGTTCAAACTGTTCTTTATTCAGCCTCCAGTTAATCCAAAATGCTGCTGCAAGAATTATTACAAGAACAAGAAAATACGAACACATAATCCCAGTCCTCAAGTCCTTACACTGGCGCCCAGTTAAGTTTAGGGCAGATTTCAAAATCCTCCTCTTAACATATAAAGCCTTAAATGGCCGAGGTCCGGCTTACTTGTCTGAACTTATCATGACTTACAAACCTGAGCACACATTAAGATCTCAAGATGGCGGTCTGCTTAGGATTCACAGGATTAATAAAATAACAGGAGGAGGTCAAGCTTTTAGTTACAGGACCCCCTAAACTGTGCAGTGGTCTGCCTGCTCCTATAAGAGATGCCCCTTTGGTCTCAAATTTTCAAATCCCGGCTGAAGACTCACTACTTTAGTTTAGCACACCCTGACTAGAGCTGCTGATTAACTGTGCAGACTGTTATTAGCACTAAAACATCAGTAATATGATCAATGTTCTAATTTGTTGATAACCCTCACCTATTGTGTTTCTCTTCTCGGTACTCAAATGTGCCACTTGGTGCCCACAGCCCACCTGCCAAGTTGTTCTGCCTGCCTAAGGTAAAGTCATCTCTGATGGAGGATCACAGGAATCGTTGGGTAGAGGGATCCTGTCATCAGATTGGCTGGCCCAGCACTGACTCAGCTGTGGATTGGCCAATAGGGAGAGGCAGCTTGATGGCGGTGGTCCCAAACCGTATTATGGGATATCATCTACTGTTGATTCTTCTCTGTATTTGTAATATTTCTATTGCACTGTTATGTTGTATTGAGGATGACTTGTGTTCTGTTCTGTCTATTGTCTTGTATTGACCCCCTTTATGACACCCACTGCATGCCCAACCTACCTGGAAAGGGGTCTCTCTTTGAACTGCCTTTCCCGAGGTTTCTTCCATTTTATTCCCTTCAAGGGTTTTTTGGGAGTTTTTCTTTGTCTTCTTAGAGAGTCAAGGCTCCTGTCAAGAGGCTGGGCCTGTTAAAGCCCATTCTGGCACTTCTTGCGTGATTTTGGGCCACATAACAATAAATTGTATTGTATTGTATTATATTGTAAACACTAACCTTAGCTAAGAAAAGAGAGGCCTGTTGTTCTGATGAAACCAACATTGAACAGTTTGGTCTCAATACTAAGTGTCATGTCTGGCGGAATCCAAGAACTGCTCATCACCTACGCAATGCCATTCCAGCGATGGTGAGGGCAGCAACATGCTGTGAGGTTGTTTATCAGTGGCAGGGACCGGCAGACTAGTCAGAGTGGAGGGGACGCTGAACAGAGCAAAGTCTGGAGATCTCCATAATGAAAAACCAGCTAAAGAGTGTCCTGGACATCAGACTGTGCTGAAGGGTCACAAAGCAAGGACAACACAGATGTGGCTTGGGGACAACTCTGTGAATGTTCTTGAACACCTCAGGCATCTAATGATGGCCTACATCCAACCTGACAGAGCTTGAGAGGACCTGCAGAGAAGAAGGGCAGAAAATCCTCCAAATCCAGGGGTGTAGGGCTCAGGAAGACTCAGGAAGACTCCAGGCTGGAATGGGGCTTCAACTAAGCACTGAGTAAAGGGTCTGAATACTCGAGTCAATGTGAAATTTCAGCTTTTTATTTTGAATACATTACTAAGCATTCCTAAACTCCGAACCTTTTTTCTTTTGTCATTCTGGGGTGTCGAGTTCTTGCTTGATGGAGAAACAAACGAATAGAAATGATTGTAGCACAAGGCTGCAACATCACAAAACGTGACAATAAAAGGTCTGAAGACTTTCTGATGGCTCTGTAGCTCCTTTATCCCATTTCATTTGTTGAACCCGCTTCATCCATTACTGGCTCATGAAGAGCGGGCAGTGAATTAAAAAGTGAACATTCAAAGGTGGGTGGCGCAGTGGGTATCGCTGCTGCCTCGCAGTAAGAAGACCCGATTTCGCTTCCCAGGTCCTCCCTGCATGGAGTTTGCATGTTCTCCCCGTGTCTGTGTGGGTTTCCTCCCACAGTCCAAAGATATGCAGGTTAGGTGGATTGGCGATCCTTAATTGTCCCGTGTGTGGGTGTGTGTTTGTGTGTGCCCTGCGGTGGGCTGGCACCCTGCCCGGGGTTTGTTTCCTGCCTTGCACCCTGTGCTGGCTGGGATTGGCTCCAGCAGACCCCCTTGACCCTGTAGTTAGGATATAGCGGGTTGGTAAATGACTGACTGACATTCAAGGGCTCTCCTTTAATTCCTTTGGGGTATGAAGACCCACTTCACTGGACAGACCGGGCCCGGCCCTGAACTTCAGCCACATTTTACGTCTACGGCAACTAAACTTCAGACGTTATGCACTGTCACATGACTGACGTCTTAAAAGGAATTTTTACATTCCAACCAAGTACTTTTTACAGTTTTCAAAGACACGCAGGCGAGGTGGATTGGCGGTTCAAAATTGTCCCTAGTGTGTGCTTGGTGTGTGGGTGTGCCCTGCGGTGGGCTGCCACCCTGCCCAGGGTTTGTTTCCTGCCTTGCGCCCTGTGTTGGCTCCAGCAGACCCCCGTGACCCTGTAGTTAGGATATAGCAGGTTGGATAATGGATGGATTTCAAAGTAGGGATCTCAGGCTGTTCCCGCCTTGAGTTCTATGATTCCTGGGATTCCATCTGTGCCACGCCCCTGCCCTGGATAGGTGGGTTCGTAAAACAGATAGATGGAGTGGATGACAGTCAAATACTGGAATGTGCCAATATCTGATGCCCAGTTCTGCACCCGTTAATTCATGTTGACCGACGTCTACACTGACTGATGCACTGTGACCAATCAACTCGACAAAGGCAATGTGGCTCAGTGACCCGGTGTTGGCCTGTGCCAGGGGTCTCCTACTGCTTAAACCGTGTAAACCCCCCAGATGTTCATCCCTTCAGACACAGTACAGTCCAGACCAGGCTGGTGTACGTCATATGTGATGTGTGCCGTGATACTCACGTTGAGACTGGGACACCACTTTGGCTCGACTGCGGCCCCGGTTGTCAGCCGGAGTTGTGCTGACCCCCACAGTGCTGCCCGAGCTTTGTCTTCTGGTGCGCACTCGTCCTGTGGAAAAGAATCAGCAAAGACGTCAATAAGGTGAGCGCATTTCAAAGTGCAGTCAACTCAAATCTTCAATCAGCTTTAAAGCAAATGCGCGCGAGATTCACGTGTCGGTTACAATTCATCACATTGTCCACTGGGTTTGTGCAGCCATGCAACTACGTCTTCTTCTGAGACTACGTGAAAAGGCAGAGTCATTAAAAAAAGACTTTTCTCTTTACCCCCCTTGACATGAACAAGACATCAACGTTGAACCGAACAGAGGAGCGATGGAATAACTCAGACGTGAACTTTGAGAATCGCACATACAACATCGCGTCTGGATGGTACTCAGCGGCTCAGAGGCGACACAATGTAAACCCCCTTCCCAGAATCCCCCACGTAGAGTCAGGACAAGGCACACGAGCGAGCGACGCAGCCCAAGCTTCCTCTTTCGGCGTTACACACAAATACATTTCAATACACACATACAGCGCCTACGTGAAGCATTCAGCGTCCATATTTTAGATTTTATTAGTAGAGAACACTGAGCCACAGTGGGTTGAATCTGACGCTGAGAAAAAAGACCCTTTAATTCTGAATTATCTAATCCAGGGGTCTCCAACTGCACTCCTGGAGGGCCGCAGTGGCTGCAGCTTTTCATTCGAACCCAGAACCAGATTTTGCTGCTAATTAACTCTTTGCCTTCATTTTAATTTTAATCCTACGTTGATGGATTAAAGGCCAGAAGTCCACGTGACTGTCATCATCAAGTCGTGCCATGAGAACCCAAAATAAAACGGGGACTGACTGTGAGGTCATTGATGTGAGGCAGAATGCTAGAGGGGGCTCGGTGGTCTCGTGGCCCCTGCAGATTTGATTTTTTTTTCTCCAGCTGTCTGGAGTTTTTTTCTGTCCTCCCTGGCCATTGGACTTTACTTCTTACTTCTTCTCTGTTAATGAGTGTTCTCTGAGTTGAATTCTTACTTTGTCTTTTTTCTCTTTCTTCATCATGTAAAGCACTTTGAGCTCCATTATTTGCATGAAAATGTGCGACAGAAATAAATGTTGTTGTTGTTAATTGATGCACAACTTAAGACTCAGGCCCCTGTGCTCTATGGCCGGCTTGTCATCCCGGCCAATACCCCAGGGCCACCAGATGGCGCTCTCCCTGCAGCATGGAGGTGCCCCGGATACCAGCAGCGAATCATGGACAATGGTGTTCTCCTCTACAGCCCTGCTGGATCCCACAAGGTCTGATTGCCAACAGAGGACGCTGCAGGGAGGCCCAGAGAGTCACATGTGCCCCAAAACCCGGAAGTACGTCGTAGGCAAAGCGACAACGGAAGTGACGCACTTGAAGAAGAGGATTTCTATCTGACCCGGAAGTGATCAGGAGTCACATGGCCTGAAGGATGAGAACCACTTCCGGGTCAGGGACTATAAAAGACTCTGAGAAACACCAGAGCGTGGGGCTGAGCTGGGTGGAAGGTGGCAACGCGTCTGGGAGTGGAGGATTGATTATTGAGTATTTTTTATTGTTTATTAATGAGTATTGTGGAGAGGAGGGCGCTTTGTGCACCGTTATTAATAATAAAGGCAACTTGTTGGACTTTTACCTTTTGTCTGACGTATTGTCCGAGGGTTCAAGAGGACGAGAGCGCCCTCTGTCTGTCACACCCCTTAATTATTTCTTTTTTTCCTTACTTAGCAACCAAACAATATTAAGAAAGGGCAGCACGGTGGCACAGTGGGTAGCACTGCTGCCTCACAGTTAGTTTGCTTCCCAGGTTCTCCCTGCGTGGACTTTGCATGTTCTCCCTGTGTCTGCATTAGGTTAGGTGCATTAGCGATCCTAAATTGTCCCTAGTGCGTGTGCCCTGCGGTGGGCTGGCGCCCTGCCCAGGGTTTGTTTCCTGCCTTGTGCCCTGTGTTGGCTGGGATTGACTCCAGCAGATCCCCGTGACCCTGAAGTTAGGATATAGCGTGTTCGGGCGATGACTGACAGACTGACTGACAATACATGGTGGTCTGGATCTAATTATGCAGATCCAGATCGTCTGGATGACTTTGATTTATGGCGGGATGATTCCAGTTCGGCGCGAAGACGATTCTTCACGTCGTCAGTTTGCACACTTCTCGATGGTCCGGGATTTTTCGGGTGATTTTCTGTGTAATAAACTTAATAAGTTATTGCGTAATGAAAATTGCATGATTAGAACTGGACCACCTATATTAAGACACCAAATGAACCATCACACAGTAACTGAAAGTAAAGAAAGGTGAAGGCCTCAGTAATGTCGATCTGCTCAGGTCCACCTCAGGTTCAGCGCTCTGAAAAAAGAAAATCAACAGCTTTGGAAACGTCTGCCATGGCCGAATGAGCGAGCGCCATGGAATGAAATAACAACGAGAATTGGCTTCAAGTTAAGAAACTGAATGAAGGTTGGAGTTTGAGGCCCCGACTCAGCTGCTCATCTGTTGGCTCACTCACGTCACATCAAATTTATGTTTAGGTGTCGTTGAAGGAAAAAAGAATTAAATTCAGTGGTCCGAGTCTCCAGAAAAGTCCATTAAAATAAAGGGAAAGAGTTAATGAGCAGCAAAAACTGGTCACTAATTAAGAGTTAGGATGAAACCCTGCAGCCAGTGGGGCCCTCCAGGACCGGAGTTGGAGACCCCTCATCTAATCTAATGTAACGTAACGTCAAAGAGAGCACAGATCTCTGCAAAGTGGTCTACGTGAATGGCAAATGTAAAACAGAAACTAACTGAGCCCGGTGACAGTCACGTGTGTGCGCATAGGGGACAGCTGAAGGAAGGGCTCTAGTGACTGTAATTCTACCGCCACACCAGGGGTTGGCGCTGTCTCTTACAACCTTTCTCTCTTCCTCCCTCTGCAGACCGGATGATTGACGGCTGGAACGCCTCTGATGTCACGTCCACCCGGACCCGCCTCTTCCTGCCCGGAGGACAGAAAGCCAGAAGCTCGTGTCTAAAGAGACCTTTCTACAAGTATTTGCTTGTTCTTTCCTCTTTGCCTGCGGTCCAGTTATACAGGGTGGTATCGATGTCTTTTGATCTTCTTCCAGCACATACGTATTCAGGTCTGCATTTCACAGATGGCAGCCATGACAGCCTTCGGTTCTTTATGCACAGGTCTCTCTGTCAGCTTTTCACATCTGGACACGGCCATCTCTCTCCATCGGAGCACAAGAAGAACTTAAGAAGTTTGACAAACGAGAAGAGACCATCCAGCCCAGCAAACCCGTCTGTGGAGCTGCATCCAGATTTTTCATAATTTCTTCTCTGTAAAACTGCTCATGCCCTGTCAGGCCACATGGTGGTTGTGGGTGAGCAGCCTGTGTCCATAAAACAGAAAATCATCGACCACCCCCTTTAATATGACAGCCCACCCACTGGCTTTAGGGGTCTCGTCATTAGTTCAATGGAGGTCACCTGTCTTGGGGTTTCCATTGATTGCATGAGAAGGTTCAGTGTGTGGCGAGTCAGGATGGAGGCCTGATCTACACAATGAAACACAACTGGCAACTCCAGGAGAAGCACAAGTCCGGGGATGGGGACAAGAAAACCTCCAAGTCGCTGAACCTCCAATTAAATTAATTCAAATTAAGAAATGGAAAGAGTGTGGCAGAGCTGGGCATCGACTAGAAACTCAAGGAGGGAGGCCACCAGGAGACCTCTGGGTACCCTAATGGAGTCACAAGCTTCAGTGAATGAGACTGGAGAGACTGTGCAGATGACAACTGGGTCTGGGAGCTACACCAGTTACAGCTCTGTGGGAAACGCACAGGACATCTCGGCAGGGGAGACTCTGGAAGAACGTTCTGGTGGTCTGATGAAACCCCAGTGAAGCTTTCCAGCTGTCAGATTAAATGGCGTGTTATGCTGCACATTATCACAAGCACAGTGTCCCCTCTGCTAAGCACGTCGGTGGCAGGTATCGGGGCCTGCGGATGCTTTTCTACAGCGGGAACCGGAAGGGAAGGGAGAAGAAGGTGAAGATGGCAAAACACGGGGAGATCTTGAGGGACAACCTGATGACGTCTGCAAGAAACCTGCACCTTCGGGAGAAGACAACAAGCACAAGCAGAAAGGAATGGCGTCAAAACAGCCAAGTGAACGTCCTGGAGTGGCCGAGTCAGAGTTCAGATCTCACTCTAGTAGCAAAGGCTGTCCACTCACGACAGAGCACAGAAGAATGAGGAGTGCGAGGGATGACAGGCATGGGCTGGCGCTTTGACTTGGACGGGGTAACATTCAGGAAGCCAATGTAAGTAAGTAAGGAACAGGGGGAGACATTGCATTCGGAGCAGTGGCTTCCCTCATACACTAGATGGCAGCACAACCAGACCAGAACTCCCACATGGACACCCGCAAGGCATAATGGGAATTGCAGTCCTAGGGGAAAGCCCATTTGGAGTCCGTGAGGGCCACTGAAGAGAAATGTAGGGTTGTACAAGACTTCTGATCGACCCAGAAGTACTTCCATCAGGCTATGCTCTGGCACAAGAAGTTCTCCCGGGTCTACGATAAAAGGAGCCGCCCTGCCACATCCAGGGGAGGAGAGGAAGAGTTTATAATTGTGGTGGTTTAAATGGAAGTTCATTGTGAGTAATAAACCGTAGGCTTGCACTGAGGACTTGTGTCTGTGCGGTTGTGTTTGGGGCTCTCTGGTGCCCCCCTGTGGTTCCCAGCAGAAATGTCCGAGCCGACAGAGAGAGAGAGAGAGAGAGAACAGTGCCCACAGACTCAAGGCTGGCATGGCTGCCATCTACTAATTACTAACGTGAAGCGGGTGTATATTGATGTGACCAATTCTTTTGTGTTTCAGACTTACCACTTTGCAGAGATCTGTTGTCACGTTAACATTAAAGAGTCTTTTTCTGTCAAACAAGTCAAATTACTTCCGTTGTGTTTCAACGTCGTGTGACGACCCAATGTGAAAACTTCCAAGTTGGCGAATACTTTTTATGAGCACCTTTATATTCACACACACACACACCGTACATGGAGAAACACAACACACACTGTCCGACTTTTCCAGTCCTGCACATAAAGTTTTAACAGACAACAAATCACATCGAGAAATGAAGACAAATCTAAAACAGAGGGACATTGAGCTCCTTACACACGTGACACCGGTGATCCGGACTGCTGCTGGTCACCTAAGCCACTCCTGTCAGAGGTCCATGAAGATCGGGACGCCGCCGTGTCCTCACAACAAAGTGTGTTTCGCTCCTCTGGCAGATCTTATTCTGTTTGTTTGTTTCTTTTCAACACAATTTAAGACTCTGGACGATGAGGATCGTGCTTTATCTTTGAGCTCCCCCTTTAAATCTTCCCCTTGTCTACGGTTTTCTTGTAATTGCCTATTCTGCGATTTCCTCTCATGTTTGTCACACACGTGCCACCTCATCACCTCCAACGCAACTTGTTGATTACAGTGCAATAGATGACATCTTGTGTATTAGTGTTTCATGTGCCTTGAATGTCCGTGTTCTACCGCATTTCTTATCTTATCCCTTTGTAATTATAATTATATTTTTTTTATATTTCTTTGACACCGCAGGGACTGTGCCTGATTGTGTTACAATGACAATAAAACAGATTCTGATATTCTGATGTGGTAGGCCTCAGTCTCACACACACACACACACACACACACCTAAACACTCGCTCTTATCTGTGGAGTGTAACTACAATCCCATATGAATATGGCAGGACGTGCCAATGTCATTAGGAAAGACACAAAAGCAGGTAAGCAATCCATCCACCTTCATGAGGTAACACAAATAAATTCGAATAATTAGCCAGACTGGGTTACTTTATCATTGGCTAAAATATTTTCACATTTGACATGAAATAAACGAAACAAAAGAAAAGGAACAGTCACGATGTGACAAGGAGAGGAGAACGGGGATCACAGGACATGCTTTGCACCCGAGCACTGGACTGACTGGCTATGATGGCCTCACTGTGGCCCACATTAATGGCACCCTGGCCTTGCACTTCAGGTTGATCACGAATGACATCTCCTGAAGGACGAGGGCAGCGAATCACCGAGGGGTCAGACAGCCGCAGTCACTGAAATGCAAGCCACATGGGTGTTGGAACTGAAGAGGAGACTCTTGACCACAAGTTAGGGGTCTGTGGTGGTGCGTGAGTTTTGAAACACAGACATTGTGGGCGTGCGGGGGGCCAAACAGTATTAAACGAGAAAACTGGATGATCGCGTTTGCACATCTCCCTTGGGACAACACCATTAGTTTGGCCAGTCACCTCACTACTGCCTCGGGAGGGAGTCCGTTGTAAAAAAAAAGGCACCTGACGCCACTTTAGTATAAAAGGAGTCCGAGTTGGATAGACGGGGAGAAAGAAAGAAAGAAAGAAAATAAAAGGATGGAGGAGTAAAGACAGCACAATAAGAAAGAAAGAAAGAAAGAAAGAAGGATGGAGGAGTAAAAAGAGCACAATAAGAAAGAAAGAAAGAAAGAAAGAAAGAAAGAAAGAAAGAAAAAAGGATGGAGGAGTAAAGACAGCACAATAAGAAAGAAAGAAAAAAAGAAAGAAAGAAAAAAGGATGGAGGAGTAAAGAGAGCACAATAAGAAAGAAAGAAAGAGAAAGAAAGAAAGAAAAGGATGGATGAGTAAAGAGAGCACAATAAGAAAGAAAAAAATAAAGAAAGAAAACAAAAGGATGGAGGAGTAAAAAGAGCACAATAAGAAAGAAAGAAAAAAAGAAAGAAAGAAAGAAAGAAAGAAAGAAAGAAAGAAAAGGATGGATGAGTAAAGAGAGCACAATAAGAAAGAAAAAAATAAAGAACAAAAGAAAGAAAGAAGGATGGAGGAGTAAAGAGAGCACAATAAGAAAGAAAGAAAGAAAGAAAGAAAGAAAAAAGGATGGAGGAGTAAAGACAGCACAATAAGAAAGAAAGAAAGAAAGAAAGATGGAGGAGTAAAGAGGGCACAATAAGAACGAAAGAAAGAAAGAAAGAAAGAAAGAAAGAAAGAGGGGAGTTGTTTCCCAAGTGAGCGAGGACAATCTCTCTGAAAGGTCACATGGAAAGACAGTTTCCCCTCGGGGACTAATGCGGGGTATCAAACACTAAATATGGTGAGCAGGCCGGTGCCGTGGTCAGGTATTCTGGCAGTGGGGAGTTGGCACCTCAGTGGGTGAGAGCAATGGCACACACTGGGTAGCGTTGTTGCATCTGAACATCCAGGGAGCAGGAACAACCGATGGGCTCCAGGAGATCCTCCAGAGGATGCCAGGGTGACAGTGGTGGGATGATGGAGCAGGGCTTGGGCGCCCAAGCAGTTTTCGGGGTTGTCTCAGGTCCCATTGAGCAGGCCTGATGGGTGTGGAGGACCTGAGAAGGTTCAGCGCCTGATTTGATTCCTATGATTTTTACTCCTGTCTTTTCATCCTCTTTGTTTGGATTATTAACTCTTTATTTATTAGTTAACTGATTTTACCCCCCTCTCCCCATTGTATTAGTTCTTTATTTGAAGAAATGGCCCCACCCTATTTACTGAACACTCCCTAATCCATCCATCCATTTTCCAACCCGCTGAATCTGAACACAGGGTGCCAACCCACCGCAGGACACACACAAACACACCAAGCACACACTGGGGCCAATTTAGAATCACCAAACACTCCCTAATTTAATTATAAAATACACAGCACACATTGGGGCGCCAGTCTTGTTGTTGTGTGTCTTTGTGGCCCCAGCTGTCCCAGTTGGGACTATCAATGCTCAGGTTCAAGGAGGTGACGATGCCAGCTGTGGGCAGCCTGGGCATCACACAGATCTTCAGTTCAAATCGACTTGCGTTCCGATCTCTCCAGATGTATATTTTAGCACAAGTCGCCTGTGTTTTGCATGTTTTGAGCCTACGACTGGGTGACTAACAAGTGGATCATTCGAAAGAAGTAACAGGAGACTTTTTTCACAAATTGGTCACCATTGGCTTGTATTTCATAATAATAATAATACGTTTTATTTATGTCGCGCCTTTTCCATGCTGCTAACAACACTTTTCATGGTATTAAATGATAACTTTTTTATTTCTGATCAGGATGTAAATGCGACATTCATTTGTTCCTTGGCCATCGCTACAAACTACTTGGGGTACGTCATTTTTGGGTGGGGTATTCCTGTAAATACACGAAACACAAATGTTTTTGCTGCGTCCTTTCTAACGGCTACTGACGCCTCCAAGTTGGTAACTGAGGGGTAAACAATCACGACAGACTTCGACTGTTTTCACCATACAGACACAGAAGTAGGAGTACACCATGCACACACAACATGCAGTGCAACATTGTCCACAGATGAACACGTGGCATACGCTTTGTGACGACAGATACCAAGAGGGGAAAACAGGGTTGTCAACAGACGCGTCACAGAAACAGACATCTTACCCTCTGATTTAGCGGAAGTACCATCTTTAAGCAAATCAAGAAAGCAAGGAAAGGGATAACATTAGCATGTGGAGTCGGATGGGCCATGTCCCATACATAACATCAAATAACAGTCTGAGCACGATAATCCAAACCAGGCATGGGCAGGGCGCCAGGCAATCATAGGGCCCACCCACACATACGCAGGGACAATTTGGAATCACCAATCAATGGAAGCGGCAGGTCATCGTGGGGCAGTGGGGGGATAGTGTGGTGGGAAAGCTGGATCCCACACGGACACATGGAGAGTGTGTGGACCCCAATCTACCCCAAATATTCTGTAATGACTCTCGCTGGGACGAAGCAATCTGAACGAAACAACGTGCCATGTGCTCCTCAGTAAATGGAGCTTCAGACGAGCCGGGATGCCCCTGCGTCAGAGCGATGACGGCCGTCGCGACGTTTAACCTCCATTTTGCAACTTCTGGGTGCACACCACCCGTACCAATTCACTCAGTCAGGACGGTGGTGTACATTACTGAGCAGCGCATCTTCATGGTGCCAACCTATTGGGTCACCAATTTGTTGAAGTGACGACAGAATCAACTGGATGATCGTGAGTTAACGGATGGTGACTTCCAGCAAGATGGGGCAACACACTGGCAAGGAGCTTGGCAGAAATGGAGTCCATCTTCAGCAACGGGGTCATTTCAAAGGGGCTTTGGCCACCACAGTCGCCAGATCTGAGACCACCAGACTTCTTCCTTCAAAGGGAAAGTCTTATCGGAACAACACTGTGGAAGATTTGAAGGAAAACATCCCACGTGAAATTGCTGCTATTTCCCCCTTGAGATGCTTGCAGAGACGTTGAGGAACCTGGAGCGCCGTGTCGAAATGTGTGTGGCAGGAAACGGAAACCACGTCCAGCATCGCAAGTCATGCAATCGATTACACCAACGTCAAGGCATAGAGCGGATTGTTTGGTTCAGATTGCTTCATCCTAACGGGAGTTACATCAGAATATTGGCGGCCTCTTTCATATAGAAGTGTTATGAACCCCATTCTGTTTGCTGATTTTCATAGAATTTAAACATTTCTTTTTCTAGATTTGGCTCCCGGAACTTACAGAACGTGCACTTCCTGACGTGATGTGTGAGCGTGTGGACAGCAGGCAGTAACCGAAGTGAACCGTGAATTTGACCTCTCACTACAAAGAGGCTAATTGTCTATTATTAAGGAAGTGCCATTGCTGATGGGAAATCGCAGAACATGTCAAGCGTGGTACAAATCCAAGACCCACGTACCGCACATGCCAATTAACACATTTCACTAACTCTGGCGTCTTTTAAAATGAAGTGTTTCATTTAGAAGCAGCATGACGTCTCGGCCGATGTCATGTACGAAACGTCCCAAACGGCGTCGGCGACTCGAGCGCACACTTACCTAGAGACGCGTACGAGCCCGGAGGCAAGGCAGCCGCAGAGCTGAAGGGAGTCGCCGTGGGAACCGCCGTCATTCTTGACTTGGCACTTGCTGCTGCATTGACGTCAATGTCACTTCGGGACCGCTGGAGGGACCCTGGAGTTGTCACCGACTTGGAACTGACTGAAGATGCTTTAGGAAATCAGGAAAAAGAAAGACATTCGTCAGAGGCCAGGCCTTAGCCCTGCTCCGGCCGCAGTAAAGAGAAACCAAGATGGAGACGGTTAAACCCCGTGACATGCTTTTCATTGTGTCCCTGTCATGACCCTTTCACATGTTCTGACTCCAACCACTAACTCAAATCAGTCCCAAAGCTCCCACGTTTGTTCGGCCACCGCTGCACCACAAGTGTAAATTCCGTCAGTTTCAGCAATGCACGTCAGTTCTGATTGGTCCCTGCACCACTATGGGGGCGCCTGGATGGTCCCAGAGCCATGGACTGCATAGACAGGAAGTGCTGCCGGAAAATCATCATGGAGCACCCGGAGAACATCATAAAAGGGACATTCGGAGAGCCAGAGTCGGGTGGAAGAGTTCAGAGCGTGTGACAGAG
The DNA here is from genome assembly GCF_016835505.1 of Polypterus senegalus. Classification (NCBI taxonomy): domain Eukaryota; kingdom Metazoa; phylum Chordata; class Cladistia; order Polypteriformes; family Polypteridae; genus Polypterus; species Polypterus senegalus. The sequence goes on along the minus strand of NC_053159.1, from coordinate 2,382,357 downwards.
GAGTGGAGGTGGCAGAAGAAGAGAGCAGAAAAAGCTGTGATGTGCTGTGTGTCTTTGGACTTCTGGCGGTCTCCATGTCTGTCTGTGTCCGGGCTGCTCTTTCACACCGTCTATCTAAACTGACGAGACCAATACAGTGCACTAGTTTTTTATGCTTTGACGTGTCATTTAGAAATAATTGAACACTTACCTTGCAATTTTGTCAGAACACTTCACAATAAAAGTAACCGTTAAACGGACGATTAAAAAAATGTATGACTTACTTCTGGACACACTGCTTCCAGTTGGACTTCTCTTTGTAGACAATGGACGGCTGACAGAAAGAAAAGGAGAAAACAACAATTAGAATGGATGGCAGATAACGTTCAATGAAGTGAATGCTTTCTAAACCAGATTTCTGACAATATTTTGATGGGCCCACAAGATCAGAATATGAAAACATTTTCTGTCAATGAATCCAATTCAGGGTCACGCGGCGCAGCAACGCAGAGCACATGGCTGATAATTCTGCTCCTACAGTTGAGTGACGTGAGGAGCCCCCTTTTAGGGGTGACAGGCAGTCCATTGCTGACCACCAGGTTTTGGAGAGCTGGGAGGAAAACCCATGCAGAGGTAGTGAGAACGTGCAGAAGACACAAATAACGACCAGGGAGGGGGTCACACACTAAATGGCTACCAACTCACATCTCCTTCAAGCGCAGTTTCATTTTCTTGTAAGACCAACTGCAGGCTCCTCTCAAGACATTTCCAGGCTGACCCCATTAAATTGGGGTAGACAGACTCGGTCCTGAAGGGTCACATTGCTTAATTAGAAACCAAATCTCTAAGAGATGTTCTTTAATTTTATGATTTGTTTGTGGTTTTATTCGCCCACGTCAGCTCCTTCTTATATCCTAGGCCACCATCTTAGCTAGAAGCAGGTGAGTAATTCTCAGTCCTTCACTTTGTTCTCTTCGTTAAACCAGGTGAACACACACAGGTGTACTGTACATGGTGACAAGTGTGTCACTGCCTCATATTGCTAACTAGCTGTCCCCAGCGGCTCCGCCCACGTAGTAGTGAAACGGGAGAAACTTTAAAAATTAATAAACAAAAAAAAAAATGAAATTCTGGCCAATCAGAAGGCAGGTACCCTCCAACGTCAAATGTTGGCAATGTATCTGATCGTGTTCAGCTCTGATGGGAGAGCGGCCCCCGCGTGGCCATGCTATCTCTGCCAATGAGCAGCTACCCTCTAAAGCACGTGGAGCTCTGATCTCTCTCTCAATAACATCAAACGTTACTCCTTAACAATCTGTAGATGATAATGTCTGCTGAACAAATGGGTATGGCTAGCTGAGCGGAGGCAACACGTGGCGAGAGGCAGAGCGACTCAAATGGAGGCTGACGCGTGAGTGAGGAGGGTCCCGTCCGGCTCCCTGCTCCTGAGGTCCCGCAGCCTCTCTCTTGGATTCAATGAGACTTAGAGCAGTGAGAGAAGTCGTAAAATCAACCAGGATGTTCAAGCAAATTATAGAAAAAAACCAATCTAAATCCGTTAAGTAGTTTTCTCGTGAAGAATGGACAGACATACAGATAGGCATTGGATATTTTTATATTATATATATATATAAATATATATATATATATATATATATATATATATATATATAGTGATGGACAGCCGACACACCCAGTACGCTAGATGGCAACCTCCCTGCAGCTTAGCGGTGCCCCAGATTCCCGCAGGGCACAATGGGAGATGAAGTTTGGCTTCATAGCCCTGCTGGGTACCATGGGTGCCGCTGCAGGGAGACGTGGGGATTTTTGTTTCCCTTATAGCCCGGAAGTACTCCAAAGTCATGGGGATGGAAGGACAGAAGCACTTCCCGAGTCAAGGACTAGACAAAGGACTAGTGGAGACCCAGCAAGGGAGCCAGAGTTGGGAGAGAGTGTGACAGGGCTGCTGGGAGAAGAGAAATGATTTTATATTTATTGTGTATTCAGTGCATGTGGTGTTGTGAGGGCAATTTTGATGAAAGAAAATTAAAAAATCTTCTTAGTGCTTTTACAATTGTGTTAGAGCATCTGTCTGTTGGGTTTCACGGGGCAACAGCGCCCCCAAATGTCCACAATACATATATATATATATATATATATATATATATATATATATATATACATATATATACATACACACTACCCGTCCCTTGAGGCTCCGCCCACATAGTAGTGAAACAGGACAGTGAGCAGCACCCTGCCCGGCTCCCCACTCCTGACAACACGCCTCTCCCTCCTCTCGGCCCACTGCATGCCTCAGATTAGCGTGAATAAATCACTGCCGCAGTCAAACTTAATACTTAGTGTGATGAGAAAGTCAAACAATCAACTGGAATGTTCAAGCAAATTATAGGAAAAAAAAAATCTAAATCCATTAAGCAGTTCTCTCATTCGCTAACTAAGCGGAGTTAAGGTTACGCCCCGAGGCAGACGCGTGACTCAGGTGGACCCCGCAGTCCGATGAGTCTCCCTGGGATTCGCGGTAATAAATTGGCACCACAAGTGAACTATGATACTTAGTGTGATGAGAAAGTCATGAAATCAACGGAATGTTCAAGCAAATTCTACAAAAAAACCCAATCTAAATCCATTAAGTAGTTCACTTGTGCAAAGCGGACAGACAGACAGGCATGATAGACAGATAGATAGATAAAAGGCACTATATAATAGATAGATAGATAAGCAGCCATTAAAAACTGTCAATGCAACTGTTAAGACTAAAATGAGCAATTAACTAGCGAGACAACTAAAATGCTAAACTCAAGCGTATTATTTTTTGTAATAAACGTGAAGTCTTGGGCTCTCTGGTCACTTCTTGTAACCTCAATCAAATACGACTTCTTCAAATAGCAACCTACGTATTAAAAAAAACAAAAAAAAAATTCCCTGACATACACTCTCCTAAAGGATTATTAGGACCACCATACTAATCCGGTGTTTGACCTTCAGAACTGCCTTAATTCTACGTGGCATTGATTCAACAAGGTGCTGAAAGCATTCTTTAGAAATGTTGGCCCATATTGATAGGATAGCATCTTGCAGTTGATGGAGATTTGTGGGATGCACATCCAGGGCACGAAGCTCCTGTTCCACCACATCCCAAAGATGCTCTATTGGGTTGAGATCTGGTGACTGTGGGGGCCATTTTAGTACAGTGAACTCATTGTCATGTTCAAGAAACCAATTTGAAATGATTCGAGCTTTGTGACATGGTGCATTATCCTGCTGGAAGTAGCCATCAGAGGATGGGTACATGGTGGTCATGAAGGGATGGACATGGTCAGAAACAATGCTCAGGTAGCCCGTGGCATTTAAACGATGCCCAATTGGCACTAAGGGGCCTAAAGTGTGCCAAGAAAACATCCCCACACCATTACACCACCACCACCAGCCTGCACAGTGGTAACAAGGCATGATGGATCCATGTTCTCATTCTGTTTACGCCAAATTCTGACTCTACCATTTGAATGTCTCAACAGAAATCGAGACTCATCAGACCAGGCAACATTTTTCCAGTCTTCAACTGTCCAATTTTGGTGAGCTCGTGCAAATTGTAGCCTCTTTTTCCTATTTGTAGTGGAGATGAGTGGTACCCGGTGGGGTCTTCTGCTGTTGTAGCCCATCCGCCTCAAGGTTGTGCGTGTTGTGGCTTCACAAATGCTTTGCTGCATACCTCGGTTGTAACGAGTGGTTATTTCAGTCAAAGTTGCTCTTCTATCAGCTTGAATCAGTCGGCCCATTCTCCTCTGACCTCTAGCATCAACAAGGCATTTTGCCCACAGGACTGCCGCATACTGGATGTTTTTCCCTTTTCACACCATTCTTTGTAAACCCTAGAAATGGTTGTGCGTGAAAATCCCAGTAACGGAGCAGATTGTGAAATACTCAGACCGGCCCGTCTGGCACCAACAACCATGCCACGCTCCAAATTGCTTAAATCACCTTTCTTTGCCATTCTGACATTCAGTTTGGAGTTCAGGAGATTGTCTTGACCAGGACCACACCCCTAAATGCATTGAAGCAACTGTCATGTGATTGGCTGATTAGATAATTGCATTAATGAGAAATTGAACAGATGTTCCTAATAATCCTTTAGGTGAGTGTATTTCAAATACCAAATTCCATACCCTGGAGTGATTCTAATGACGTTTTTGAGCCCCCCCTTGGCAGCTCTGATGTCCACTTGCACTTACTTGAGGCTTTCCTGTGAGCTGGACGAAGATCGGTCCGATTGTGGCAGGGACACGATGCTGTCTGAATTTTTTAAATGTGACTGTAAGGCCTTCTGGTATGAAGATTCCAAAGAATGGAAAAGTTGTTCAGCCTCTCGACTAAAATGGCCATGAAAGCCCCAGTAACATCTTGAAGAAAACAAAAAACAAAGTAAGTCAGATATAACAAACTCAGGAACAAGACTTGAACGTCCATCTTTAAAAGAAGAAGAACATCAAATACAACAAAAGTGATGAAAATTAGTGAAACAGCGGGACAGTCGTATCCATTGTAGTTACCAGGATGAACGTTCTTTAAGATGCCACAGTAAAGGGACAAGTTGTGTGTAACAATTGCACTTACTTTCTGGCTACAGATCTGGCTTCAGAATCCGCATCATGGATGCCCTTCTTGATCGTTTCGGTCAGAACAGACAAGTGCCTGGAGGAGAAGAGAGCAGGGTTGATCTTTCCATCTGTTCTGCAGAGGGGGACTTGGCAGTGACACAAGGAGAACGTTTCCACAAGATGTCAGCCTCGTGACATTTAGGCTTATCAATCAGCCGTCATGTGGCAGGTCAGCTTTACCCCTCAACGCCATCAATGGAACAGGTGAGGGGCTTTGGGCTCAGGAGATTGTTGCTATAGAAACGGCCACAAGAGGACTCCGGCGCCTCCACAGATTTAACCCTTTGTCAACCACAAATAAGCTGACCTCCGTGTCTGCTCTATTTGCCAGTGCTGAGGATGAGAATCAAGTGGCCAGGCTGCCAACACTCAGACCAGAGACCCTCGCCAGCTAGTAAATCATCTCTGATGCGATTCAGGAGTTAAATACTGCAACTCAAGCGTTACAGCCTCAAAACTAATACATAAGCACACAGCCGCCTACATGTATCCTAAAAAAGAAATAATACATTTACAATAAACTAAGTTTACAATATGTATTTGTAAAGTGTTACTGCAATGTACCCAACTATACCTTTCTTTTAGACCAATATCTCTCAACCACCAGTCCGTAGAAATTCTTTGCCAGTCCGCAAAACGTCAGGCCAGGCCATAATATAAATGCCAGTCCACTATGTAAAATGGCCCGTCCGCTGAGCTCTTCCTGTACTAAACCCTGAAGTGTGTGATGATATAAAAAAGTCATTAAACGAGCGTCTCGAAACACCAAGGAAGGACAATCGATCGCCATTTAATGTGCAGCTCGAAACTTTAAGAGGAGACCAAAGGCTTCCACTCCCTAAAACATTAACCTTTTGAAACGGGTCCACCTGCCAGAAAGGCTGAGCACCTCTGCTTTGGACCAACTGATGTTTCCCTGATGGTGTGTTTCCTCAGTTGCATCAGTGAAATGAAAGAGTGGATAAACACAAACTGAACGCATAAAAAACACAAACGTTATTTACACACCACAATAATACTCTGCCACTTTTTAACTCAGTGGCTCTAAAGACTAGTTTGACTGAATTGCACGCACTTTAGGCGTCGCCTTTGACATCAGGACGTCTTTAAAAAACAATCTAAAACCTTTGTATTCCACCTTATAAGTACTGGAAAATGATGATGTTTTCTAAACATGGAAAATAATTCATGTGTTTATTTCTAGCAGGTCAATTATTTAGATTATTGCAATTTGTTATGCACTGGCTGTTCAAACTGTTCCGTGTGCAGCTTTCAGTTACTTCAAAATGCTGCTGCAAGAGTCATTACAAAAACTAGAAATTGTCCGACCACATAACCCCAGTCCTCACGTCTTTACACTGGCTTCCAGTCAAGTTTAGGGCTGACTTCCAACTCTTGTGGTGGTGCGAAGTCCACTGTGACTCCCAGGCGCACTTTCACGTTTCAGACCTCCTGTTGTGTATTCAAACCTCACATTTTTACTTCCTACGTGTAATGCTTGATATTAACTGACATTAAATGTCATCTTTTTTAAAAAAACAAGTTGTTGGGGTCCTTCTATAACGATTCAGAAGGTTCCTTATTATCTGCTACTCCTCCTAGTTTAGTATCATCTGCAAACCTTATGGCTCTGTCACGTTAGACGACTTTTCCTGTGATTTTCATGGTACCCCTCATTTACATGATTGTAGCCAGTCGGTGGCACGCACCTGTAAAGCCAATCGTTTGATGTGACAAACCCAACGACTGCGACTGCGGTCGGTGTGTGGATCCCAACACCCCAGTGAAGTGACAAGGATGCTGTACTGTAAAAATGGTGCCGTCTTTCAGATGAGACGTAAAACCGGGGTCCTGACTCTCTGTGGTCATTAATGATCTCTGGCCGTCTTTTATAAAGGGTTAAGGTGTAACCCGATATTCTAGCTAAATTGCCCACCCAGGCCTGATCAATCTGCCCCCCCCCTAATCAACCCCTGTCCCTTAATGGCTGACTGTCTCGCTCACCCTTTGACCATCTAGCAGCTAATATGTGGTGAGCGGATTGGCGCAAAATGGCTGACATCGTATCATCCTGGTGGTTGAAGTGGCTCCCCTCTTCTCTATGTAAAGCACAAGGAGAAGTGACAAAGGTGCTACATAAATGTAATCAATTAATTAAAAACCTAAAATAAAATTCTACACCATAAAAAAGCCCCTAAAAGAAAAACAAGCTGCTACAAAAGATGAAGAATTGAAACCAAACCCTAACCATCCCAGACGTAGCCCGCATGCTGTTTTCTTACCTCTCCAATGAGTGCGTCTGCCATTCTTGCAGAAGTAAATCTAAAAATTCATAGCAGCGCCTTAAAGGAAACACACGACAAGTCAGAAGAGGACACGACACACATCAGCCGTCGTGACACTAGCATCACAAGCACTTTGTTTAAAGGTGACAGGACGCTGTCATCGAGGTGACCTGAGCTTACCTTCTAACAGCCACTGACTTTGAAGTGCAATTACTGGTCATTATTGGGATTAGTCGGGGATAATGTGTGCGCTGAGAAAAGAAGAGCACAAAACAAAAAGTCAACCTGCAAAAATGAACACGCGACGTACGCACCGGCCACGGCTCTGACAGGCCGTTTACATCTCAAATGATATTCAAGTCGCTGTCATTGGACCTGCCAGTTTTAGTCATGCCATTAGAATAAGGCAACATAGTATGGCAGGTTAAGATGATCTGCCTTCTCCCGCCCAAACTGTAAGTCCAAGTTCTCAGATAAACACAGAAAAAACACCACAATCCAAATGAAACAAGACATCCTGACCAATAACACCATCGACATTTGATTATAAAGTCAGCCTTGCGGCAAACACCATCAAAAATCATCGCGATTCATTACGCAGAATCGACCCCCCACCACAAGACCTCATAACTCACGTCTGTACTTACACGTATAATCAACCGTATAGCAGCAATGCCAGACGTGGCCATGACTTTGGCACTATTTGGGACAAGATTAAGGAGAGTTGGCATGATTGTTTCCGCACCATGGTCAAATCTGTTCCCTAAAACTGATGAAAGGTGCCTGAAATAATAAAACAAAATAAAATAAAATCTCATTAAAAAGAGGATTTGTCCAATGAAAAGCTGCAATTGATGATTTGGATAAACATTTTTTCATTTAAAAAAATAGTCATAATTTCTATATAAAGTAGTAAGATGTGCATTAGCCTGGCATCTGTGCCTCTGCTAAGGTGTAATGCCACCCAGTGTCCACCAGAGGGCAGGAATGTGCTATGAACAAAAAGCAAATGGCCTTCAGACAAGACAGTAATAATAAAAATAATACATTTATTTATATATTGTCCGTGCCAGAATGTCTGATAAAGAAAGGCAACAGAATGTAACTTCACAATGAAAAAGAAAATGGGAGGTAAGGTGTATCCAGTGAAGAGAAGTTCACAAATGCATGATGTGATCGAATCCTGTGGGCTTACCGTTACGTTTTTCGCTATGCCAGTTCATTGTACAGCGATTTTGTAAATACTGTATATGATACCGCGCACCGCCTGGACCCAAGTTTTATTTCCTACAGTTCTGTCTGTGCTCATCAGTATGTTCTCCTTGTGCTCTTGTAGTTAAACACCTTCTCAAGACCAGCAGGACAAAGCCAGTGATGAGCAGGCAGGCACTGCACAAGCAGCAGCTTGAACTTCACAGAGCTGAGCTGCACGGCCAAAGGTATGTGGGCGCCCTTCAAATGATTACGTCGCTTTGAAAGATTAGCACTTGACATCCAAATTCAACTTCTTAGCAATAATAAAGAACACTTAACTCACCCTAGAGTGATGCAGGCTTCCCGAACTACTTGTGACCGGAGGTCTTTAGCGGACAATTTAAAAGCCCCATCTAAAAGTCGCAGTTGTTGTAAGAAGCCTTCATAATCTGCCGCACCAGCAATCAGCAGAGAGCGCACTTTCTTCAGCTGCAAATCAATCAGGAAACCAAACAGGGTTAGTTTAACACAGGAAAGAAACAAATATGAATAAGAAAAGAAGCAAAGTCCATTCATTTCTTTATTTTTACTGATCACTCTTTGTGTCTCTGAGTCCTGCAATGACACGAAACAAGACAGCAGAGGAACGAGTCAAGAAGGCAGAAATTCAAAACAAGTTCCTAAAGAACTAAAACCACCGCATGAGAAGAACATTCAGCAACAGGCGACTTTTAGAATTAGAATTTAGAATTTTAGAATGAAATTGCATTCATATCCAGAAATTTGCATTACAATAAAACAGTTATAACCATTAAAAAATGAGTTTGCATATATATATATATATATACATCCTGGCATCCCGACCTCTCTGGTGGCATCCCTGGTCTGTTCACTTGGTCACAAAGTACTGGTATGGATGTATTTATTATGCTTCTCTATCTATCTATCCATCTATCTATTATATAGTACCTTTCATCTGTCTATCTATTATATAGTGCCTTTCACATCTGTCTGTCTATCTATCTATCTATCGTATTATATAGTGCCTTTCATCCATCCATCTATCTATCTATCGTCTTTCACTCTCTCTGTCCATCTATTCTATAGTGTGTTTCATACATATATAGTGCCTTTCCTATTTCCATATATCTATCTATCTATCATATATTGCCTTCACTCTATCTATCCATCTATCATATAGTGCCTTTCACTCTATCTATCTATCTATCATATAGTGCCTTTCACATCTATCTATCTATCATATAGTGCCTTTCACTCTATCTATCTACCTATCTATCATATAGTGCCTTTCACATCTATCTATCTACCTATCTATCATATAGTGCCTTTCACATTTATCTATCTATCTATCATATAGTGCCTTTCACTCTATCTATCTACCTATCTATCATATAGTGCCTTCACATCTATCTATCTATCTATCATATAGTGCCTTTCACTCTATCTATCTATCTATTATATAGTGCCTTATCTATCTACCTATCTATCATATAGTGCCTTTCACATTTATCTATCCATCTATCATATAGTGCCTTTCACTCTATCTATCGATCTATCTATCTATCTATCTATCTATTTATCATATAGTGCCTTTCACTCTATCTATCTACCTATCTATCATATAGTGCCTTTCACATCTATCTGTATCTATCTATCTATCTATCTATCTATTATATAGTGCCTTTCACTCTATCTATCTATCTATCTACCTATCTATTATATAGTGCCTTTCACTCTATCTATCTATTATATAGTGCCTTTCCTATTTCCATATATCTATCTATCTATCTACATACTGCATATTTATAATGTATTTCTGTCTAACTCCATTTCTTGGTCCCCAGCAGATTAATGGATTAACTTTTACTAAATCACAGGTGCCGTGTGATCTTTTCAGCCCCAGTGCTCCATTAACGTGTTCATTTATCTCCGCCGCCATACGTACCGCCAGGACTCTCTGCTCCCAGTCGTGCTTGTCGTCTGACAGGATTTCTCTGATCTTGTTCATGGAGTCCTCGAGCTCCCTGTACGAGTAGATCTGAAACACACAGAACGTTTCACTCAAGAGTCTCCAAGGCGTAGGACAGACGGCCGGCTGGCCGGTCAGACACACACAGTCTGCTCTACTTTAGTTTCATTTCTATGTAACGCTCGTCACTGAGGGCCGACACACAGAGTGCTGTGATGAGCTCTCAGGTGAACTGCAGTTGTCAATGTAGACATTTTTTAATTACTCAGCGAGTGCATGAAGACACCAAGGTAGCACTTTCTGTCCATTGATCACTTGCTGAACTCCAATCAGTTTGACGACAGTGGAGTGGAAAATAAAAACCCGGTCAGCAGCGTCAATGGAGAATATAAACCTCTGGGGGCTCCAGTGTCAATCCCTGGAGTTTCTACAACTCCTCTCACAGCGTCTGAGGCGTGAGGTGCTACAGCAATGAAGAAACAGTTTACTGATGGAGCTTTGAAAGATAAATGGTGAGAAAAGAAAACACAAGAACTGAAGTGTGTACCGATACTGAATTCAAGTATTCAGAAATACACCACATCATCGTCTCCCTGCATCTTTCATCAGGCTAAGCTCCAAACATACTGAGCTGAATCAACAGGAGCTCAAGTCAGTGCCGGCCGCCCCGTGTGAGATGAGTCGATTGGTTCAGAAGGCCTACCTGCACCGCTGGCACGTCGTCAAAGGCCTTAATGAAGTCCTCTTCGTCGACTGCGCCGGCAGCAGCTCCTTCTTTTCCTGCAGTAGAAACGCACAATCAGCCCTTTAAACCAGCTTTATCTTATATAGCGCCTTTAATAGTGAACACAATTCCAGGAGAGCTCACTCACAAGCTCGACTGCCACCATGGTAAGTTCTCCAAGATGAAAAGGGAGACTTCCCTTAAACCCGACTTCTGCAAAGCCATTTGAGGCCTGGTGATTCCTCACAGACGCCTGACCTTCACCACGAATCTGTTTTTGAGTCCTTGGGCCTTGTCTGGTTGTTTTTTCATTTTATTAGGATTATTTCCATTGTTGCCCTGCGGTGGGCTGGCGCCCTGTGTTGGCTGGGATTGGCTCCAGCAGGCCCCCGTGACCCTGTAGTTAGGATATAGCGGGTTGGATAATGGATGGATGGATATTTCCATTGTTATTTTCTTATTGTTTGTTTGGCGGTGTTGCCATGAAGTCATTTAGCATTTGCTGCTTTTCTTCTTTCACTTCATTGTTGGCAACGACATCATCTGCACCATAATGCATGACGTCACAATTGCCAACGCTGTTAATCTCCTCAGCGCTCACCCCAAGTGTGACTTGGGTTTGGAATTCTATGTAATTACGGTTAAGCTCGAGTCAAACTCTGGCCCTAAAGGGTTAAACCTGAAACACTCTCGGGACAGCACTCTGCTGCCATCTGGTGGCTAAAATAACATTATGCTTCAGAAGATCGCAAGTTATTTGCATGTGCTTTGCCACTCTAATGTAACTCATCAATATTCATGAGTGGGGGTGGAGACTTCAATGACATGCAAATGAGAAACTATGAAGACAGTTGTTAGAACAAAAGGAAAGTAAATCGAGTGACAGTGACGGCAATGTGAACAAGTCATCAGACGTTGACACGGACGGAGAAACTGCTGCACATGCCACTCTACGACTGAACTGCCGGGATCTGACTGGTAAATTCCGCCACCTGTAGGTTCACCGTGGTGCCAGGAGGTGGGCGGCAAAAAGACAAAATGATTGTGACCAAGTTGAAGAACAAGAAAGATGTTCGCCCCCCTAAGCTCTGTTCACAATGCAGCAACTGTCAATGTTTGTGTTAGGGAAAAAGGTGGAAGTCACTAAGCTTTGAGCCGAGGTACCCCATAACGACACAAGGGGCGCATCAATCACACGGATCAGGCTCAGGCTATTCTACCCTCTGAGACAGATGGTGGCCGGTGCCATTACCTTACTGGGACGCCTCCATAATGGAAGGACAGGGGGAGATGACTCATGAAGAGCATGATCTCCCCCCAAACTGCTGTTTGACAGCCCCCCTCAGTCCCACAAGGCTATTTGGGACTTGGCATTGGTCGACTCTGCTCTGTTGGTTTCCAGGGATGCCACCAGGTGGAGCTGCAGAGCCCTACTTTGGGCTTCAGTAATTCGGCGTCTTCCTAAAAGGTGCCAGCTACCCCACTGAAGGGAGCCTGAATCGGGAGGAGGTGGGTGAAGGAAGGGGGCCGCAGGGCTCTGGCAGAAAGGGACAGTGGCATTACATTACTGCTGACTGTGGGTATCAAGTCCTCGGAGACTGCTCTGGACTCCTGTCACTAAATAAAGGGGCTTTTGTTGGACAGAACTGGCGTCTCTGACTGTTTGTGTCGGGCCAGGTTGGCAGGTGTGCCCCTGGTTATCACACCAACTGCAGAAAAAATACATTTTAAGAGAGCAAAGTAATCCACTTCAACTGTCCTGACTGCAACATGTGGTCATGCATTGGTGACACGAAGGACGTGGACACTTGGCCCCACGGGACGTGCGTGGAGAGGCCTGAAGGTGCCAGTTTATCCAATCTAACAGAGCTTGAGAGGATCTGCCAAGGAGGTAATGGAGCTCAACTGGCCAAATCCAGGGGTGCAAAGCTTGTAGAGATTCACCCAAGAAGACCTGAACTTGGAATTGCTGCTTCAGCAAAGTATTGAGTTATGGATCTGAATATTTACAAGAATGAGAGCTTTCAGCTTTTGTTTTTTAATAAAATTGCAAACCTTTCTGAAAAGACGTTTTCATTTTGTCATCTGGGCGTAATGAGCATAGACTGAAGGCCAATGAAAATGAAATCCACAACCCAATAAAGTGCGCAGAAAGCCAAGAGGTCTCAATACTTAATACCGATATGGTGCGCTGTGCCACAGCGGGTGCCCGTCTTTTACCAAACGTGACACGTCAGACAGATGAGTCGCTTCTCTTCTTTCCTTGTGACTGCAGGGTAAGCATTTGTACTTTGGCTGGATGCTCATTGGTTGTCACACAAAGGCCCACCCCCCAACCATGAGTCACCGCGCAGACTGGCAGAGTGGCTGGCAGTCATGGCAGAGCGCAGCAAGTGCCCCCGAGACTACGTGTGGGCTACGACTGAGTCAGGGACGTTAGATTGACTCGCACTGTGAATTCTTACCGACGACACCTCATACGACAGCTGGTGTGTTGTCACTAAGAACACAAGGCAAACACTTTTAGGGAATAAAGTCTAAGAAACCATTACTGGCTGAACAGAGAAGGAGAAGAAGATGAAAATTCCTCCCGCTGACATCGAAAGCTGTCACCTCTTAGATTCTAAAATGCATTGAGCAATCAAACAACAATGAAAATAAAGGACAAAAGAAACATTTCACACACACACACACATCAAACAAAAGAATCAAAAAAACAACAAGCATCCCACCTCCTGACTTGGTGCCAACTGAAGACCCCGGGCGGCGTGTCGTTCCAGCGCTGCCCGTTTTCCTTCCACTAGGGGGCGCTTTCGAGGATGAAGAGCTGGAAGATGACGGCCTGTTCCCATCAATGGAGTCTTCATCATCAAACGTTTTATCTAAAAAAATTTAAAAAAAAGAAGGCGCCGTGAAGTTTCTGTAAACTCGTATGGAAGAGAAGACCTGAAACTGAAGCACATCGCTTAGTTTTTAAAAAGAAACAAACACAACTTCACGTACGAGTCGGCTTTTCTGCACATGAAAAGGACGACTGAAGAGAAACATTCAGAAAGCGTCCATTTTGATAAAGTCTGTGGACACAAGTAGAAGACACAAACGCCACACGGGCACAGGATGTCAACCTGGGAGACGCGACCCTGATGAGCAGAGAGCCCCGTCGTGCTGCCAGCTGGAATTAATAAAACAAGTCCGCTCACAGGAAGAGCCGTCTGTGGCCCGAGCGTCACGTTGAAACGGAAAGTGCGAAGACTTACTGGAATAAACACAGCAAGGTCCCGTTAATCGAACAGCCGCCCCATTACTGTAAATCTCTACATATATAAATGTGAACCTCTGATCTTGGTCTTAATCCAAAGATCATAACCCAATACGATCTAGAAATTTAAAAATAAAAAAAATATATATGAGGTAGTGGTCACCTGGTCAACAGAGCGCAACTGAAGCCTGCAATACCTATGAGGTAACGGCCCAATATCACGTAACAACTCAACATACGGAAACAACTAAACACCACGTAAAGTACCAAGAGCACAAAACGACCCAGCTTCACATGACGCCCCAAAATCATGAAGTCCCCCAACTTCACAAAACACACCAACAACATGAAACAACCCAACATCACGTAACGCCCAAAACATCACAAAACAACCCAACATCATGTAATGAACCATCCATCCATCCATTATCCAACAAACTATATCCTAACCAGAGGGTCACGGGGGTCTGCTGGAGCCAATCCCAGCCAGCACAGGGTGCAAGGCAGGAAACAAACGCCAGGCAGGGCGCCAACCCACCGCAGCCTGTAATGACCCAACATCACATAACGCACCAACAACATGAAACGCCCCAACATCACAAAATGCTTAAGGATCACAAAACAACTCAACATCACATAAAGCTCCAATCTCAGGAAACGACCCAACAACACAAAATGACCCAACATCACACAACACCTCAATATCAGGAAACAAGCAAATATAACAAAACGCAACAACAAAGTGAAACAACCCAACATCACGTAACACTCAAAACGCTCCAGAATCACAAAACAACCCAACATCACGTAATGAACCATCCATCCATCCATTATCCAACCTGCTATATCCAAACTACAGGGTCACAGGGGTCTGCTGGAGCCAATCCCAGCCAGCACAGGAAACAAGGCAGGAAGCAAACCCTGGGCAGAGTGCCAGCCCACCGCAGCATGTAATGACCCAACATCACATAACATCCTAATATCATGAAATGCCCAAAACATCACAAAACGCTCCAGGATCACAAAACAACCCAACATCACGTAATGAACCATCCATCCATCCATTATCCAACCCACTATATCCAAACTACAGGGTCACGGGGGTCTGGTGGTGCCAATCCCAGCCAGCACAGGGCGCAAGGCAGGAAACAAATGCCAGGCAGGGCGCCAACCCACCGCAGCCTGTAATGCCCCAACATCACATAATACCCCAACATCATGAAATGACTGAATATCACGAAATGGCCCAACAACATAAAAATGACCCAACATCACAAAATACCTCAACAGCACAAAATGCCCCAACTTCACGTAACTCCCCAGCATCATGAAAAAAAACAAATATCACAAAATGCCCAACATCAGGAAACGAGCCACCATCACATAAGACCCCAATATCAGGAAACCAGCCAACATCACAAAGAGCCAGCCCGTCACCACCATGTTTAAGGTTGGCACCATGTGACTCAAAGGGTGCTTTGTGACCGACGTCAAAGGTATCGTGGGCTGCAGTTAGACCACCTCACCTGCTGGCCACTTTACTGGTGGGCAGAAAAGTTTATTGTAAATAAAGCACGGCCCCTGCAAGCCCCCCAGGACATGCTACACACGTGTTCAGAATTCATCAACAAGTGTAAGTTCTTACATTTGGGTGAGGAGTTTCTCAAAGGTCCACGTGTGTCACCAGCATACAGCACCAGACCACCAAAACCATTACTCTAAACAAAAGACCCCTCTATTAATAACCAGACCCTGTGTCCAGTAATGAAGGGTCCCGATGAGTCAGAGGCTATCGGGACAGATTTGGGTGTGAGGTGAGAAGCCACCCTGGACGGGGCGCCAGTCACTTCTTCCTCGTGCTCGGTTTTTATCCGTCGTTTCTACAGATCAATAGCTCTACTATCACGTAATCGGGATGATCAGCTGCCCACCCCTCTGCTGCTTTCAGACCCTTCGGGGTTTACATCGGCCCCCTTCTCTTGCTCGACAGCCGGAATCTGCTGAAATGTGAAAATCAGTAAAGGATGTGAACGTGCAGCCCAGACAGGACAGCCGATCGATCGATGGCTTTGAATTATTCACAAGACCCCAACACCCCGAGAAGGCCGAGAGGTGGTGGGTGTTGATGTGCACATAGCATGCAGTATTAATGACTTCGGCTCGTGGCGCACAAGCACACCACATACAGTATTCATGAAGACCCTCTCCGCACATCTCACTACAACCTTTCCCTTCTTACCGTAGATTTTAATTCAGACCCCTCTTTTTTTATTTTGGGGTCTGCCTGGCGCCCCCTCTCAGACGATGGTGAACATTCCAAATTGTGAGGCAGTGCAGATTTGGTGCCATTCAAATTCCCCCGGAAAATACCAAAAATATGCCAGCCTATGACTTCCATGCCACCGACAGCCAGCGGGCCCTGAGGAAACCCCAGCCTACAGACGCCACGCTCAACTTCACGCGTCCCCCCCCACGAGCCCACGTGCCGTGTGCTTACAGGTGCAGATCTTCTTGCATACCAGTTTCCTCAACATTCCTTCACGCTTTTCTTTCGGGGGTCCGATCAGCGATCCCTCATGTCTCCTCAGTTCCAGCAGCTTTGAGATCCAAGCGCCCTGTGCGGTGCGTTGACACAAATGGCCTCTAATTTACAGAGGTGGAGTCCAGAGGTTCAGCGATGATAGCAAAGTGATGCTCTTTACAGGGTGATTTAATGGGGAGAGGGAGAGCCGAGGAGCGCGAGGGGAGGGCGAGAGGCAACGCCGCCAATAAAGCCCCGTCACATTATGCTAGTCAGCCTCGCTGTGGGGGTTTGCTCAATCGCTCCCACGGGACCGCCTGGACTGAAGAGGCCTGTGCAGCTGTCATCCGCTGTCCAAGGCCTACACTGTGGATGTTGTCATCATGAATCACTATGGGATTGGGACTCATTTAAAAAACATGAGTAACACTGGGAAAGAAAAAATAAATAAATACATACATACTCGGGACGCCCATTGCCAATACCCCTGGCATTTAGGGAGAGGAAGAAGCTGAATGTGCAGCCCCCCCCTCCAATTCTCACTGTTAATACAGCAGAGATTACACTTCTGTCACTCCAGCAATGGCACTTGAAACGATCTGTCACAGGGTACCCCCCTCACACACTCAGACTACCTAAAGTAACGGCGGTAAAGAAGGACCACGTGGGCAGTGACTGGGCAATAAACCGAGCTGCTAAACACTCCACCACCATGTTACCAACCTGCTCTAATGGGGGGCACTGATGGAGGAAGATGAGACAAAGGAGAGGAGTCAGACATTGGAGACCCTCAGGAAATCACCTGCACCTCAACATCAATACAGCAAAAAGCGGACACACCAAGGAGCCTCTGCGCCAACTCAATAGGAGCCGCGGGCATCAGTGGTAACCGGCAAAAAGAAACGGCACCTCAAGTTGGATACCCGGCAGTACAGAGGAGAGGAGAACTGAGGGGAATGGAGTCAGCAGTGGAGACCCTCGGGTTCTGAAAGGTGCCAGTCACCCAGCACACCCAGAAGGCATCACCAGAAAAAGACCCAACATGCTGGAAAACCTCAGGGGGCAGCACAGGTGGCTTTGGTATCCATCTATTATATAGTGCCTTTCATATCTATCATATCATATAGATCCTATCATATTTATCTATTATATAGTGCCTTTCATATCTATCTATCTATCTATCTATTGTATTATAAAGTGCCTTTCAAATCTATCTATCTATCTATTATATAGTGCCTTTCATATATATCTATTATATAGTGCCTTTCACTGTATCTATCTATCTATCATATCATACAGTGCCTTGCCTTTCCTATCTATCTATCTATCTATCTATCTATATTTAATGCTTGTTGATTATTGAAGCCGCTAAATCAGAGTGGCAGAGTCCAGGGCCTGTCCCCCCAACTGCAGGTGCCAAGGCAGGACTCCCTCCTCCTTGGCTGGGACGCCAGCTGTTTGTTGCGCTCATTCCAATGATGGTCACAATCGGACTGACGGCTTGTTGAGACTACACGAGTGCCATTACATAAATGCAGCTCCTTTTTTTAAAACTCTTTTCCTGATCGTCCCTGGTAGGTTAGTGGGCTTGTTTGGGGTCAGTCAGTCGTTCATAAGTTGGACTGGGACTGCGCAGTAAGTATGATTTTTTAAAAAGGAGTCGGGTTTCAGTTACTCGTCTTCATCAAGTTCCTTTTCTTTAAATTCTTGAAGCAATGTGGACAGCAACAGACACAGCACTGGTGACAGATGAGAAGTCGTCGGCTAAATCACCCATCCATCAATCGAAGAGCCAACCTCAAGACAAGTGAAGCCTTTCTTCAGGCAATTCATCATGCAAAGGCTGATAGTGCAATTCAAGGAGGAGGCCCAGTAAAGCGAGGGCGACGTGGTGGCACAGTGGTAGTGCTGCTACCTTGCAGTACGGAGACCAGGGTTTGTGTCCCACGTCTTCCCAGCATGTAGTCTTCATGGTCTCCCTGTGTCTGTGTGGGTTTCTTATGGGTGATGTGGTTTCCATTGGTGCTGCTAAACTGGCCCCAGTGTGTTTTCAGTGTGAGATGGACTGGCGCCCTGTGCGGGGTTTGTTCCTGCCTTGCGCCCAGTGCTAGCTGGGGTAGGCTCCACACCCCTCCGCCCACACCAATGGTCTGGACTAAGTGGGTTAAAAATGACAAGACAGACAATAAGGCAATAGCATTTGCACCTTTGTTCTTTTTCCATAAATCGATTTTTCAGTTTTGGTTTTACTTAAGCGCCTTGAGCAAGAGAAAGGCGCTATATCAATAAAATGTATTATTATTTTAATCACTTGGTTTGAGTTGTGACTATCTGAGGTCTGTTACAGTGCAGACAGTGCAAGGTGGGGCACCAGCCACCAGGTGGCACTAGTCCAGAATACCATACCAATGTGAGGCAGGCCAGTGCCCATGTGGGGATGCCAGTCCAGAGCAATGCACAGAGGCAGCGGGTAACCACCAGACCTGAAAAGTTCCAGGAATGGCCGCATCCAGATGGGAATGTAAAGTGAAATGAAGCCAAAAGGCAGAAGGAGGAGAGGACGCCAGGCGGGATCTGTGCAGCAAGCGTTCATCGGCGGGCACTTCACTGCTGCCCACACGCAGACGTCTCCGACGCGTTATGCAAATCAAACATATTTAAACATGAGACACAACAGCAACGGCGCCGAGCTGCTCGTATGTCTCGACAGGCTGCTCCAACTTGTCCTCTTTTCAAACAGATGGTTGAAGCCTCAGCTTGTCGCGCAACACCAAATCATCAGGTCAGCTTATTTCACTCAACTGTAAGCCCGAAATGACGGGGCTCATGACTTAGGAACCCCTTAATTAAAGTCGCCCGTTCTCTCATTGCAGACATACTGAACGTTATTGGCTCTGCCAGCGTGTTAAGCAGTCAGTCGTCCATCCATTTCCATCCATCGCGGTCTTAAAACTCATCGAGCTCGCTTTCCGCTCACGTGGCAAGTAATTACCTGATAAAGTGCTGACGACATGGCAGTTGTGAACGTCCCTTCTTTATAGCATCGCTTCGACGTGTGCCACCATTCTACATGATGGGTTGTCAAGACGCCAGCCCCGGGTGCCAGGGGAGCACTGGTAAGGGACGCGATGTGTGACATCATTAGCGTGACACATTATATACCACCACGACGCAAATCCTGCTAATGCATTTTAACCTTTGCGACGTGTCGCTCTCCTCCATTTCTGATTTTCTGCGTGTCGTCTTCTGCTACGCGTTTGCTGTACGAGACAAACCTTGATAAAAAGAAAAGCTTTATTTTCACAAAAGGCTGTGCAGGCCCCAAAGCTCCAAAGAGGAGCACAAGGAGACACAGCAAATGCATCCCAAAACAGAATCCAAAAGTCGGTTCAAAAAATAACAATAAACAGAGTCTCAATATGAAATCCAAAGGCGAGGGTTCAAGAAATCAATAATCACAGTCCCAAAACGAAATCCAAAGAGACAAACCACAGGGTGCAGAAGAATCCACAGTTTGGGAACTCACCAACACTCCCCCTGCCTAGTGCATGGAATTATGGGAGGTCCTCCCTTAAATGGGGTGAAGGGGCCGTTCCGTGGATGACTGGCAGGTGGCCCCGCCCCTGGGGGAATCCACCCACGAAACACAGGAGTTACAACCTAGGCCCCGCCCCTTTCCCAACAGCACAGTAAAATGTACAAAAGAAGCATCAATACAAATAAATGATACAAAAATTAAACCAAATCAACAAGAAACACAACTGTGAACACCAGCCGGGAAGGGGGGGAACATAATAACAATATAAAGCTATTGAGTTAATAAATTAATAATCATAACCTGCATATCTTTTTCCATACAATCAACTGTAAACCTGCTTTTACCTACTGCTGTATGCATGTGCATCTGGAGACCACCTTCCTGGCTCTAACGAGGTAAGCAGTACCACCCCGGGATGAGAGGTGGCACTGAAGACTAACGATATCTTCTCCACTCTCCTCCACCGCCAAGAATAAAAAGCCCAAGAAGGTTAACTGACCCCGCCCCACTGTCCTAATGAAACTCCACCCCACTGTCCTAATGAAACCCCGCCCCTTCCAGTCTCAGCCCTATAAAGCTGGTCTGTTCCCAGAAGGTGGCGTGAGATGCCAACCTGAGTCTAGCAGAGGACAGGAGACAGGGTATAGAGCTCCTACCGGCTTATTCAATTCCTCAAACCATAGCTTGTACTTTTTGTTTTTGCTGAAATTAAACGGGGCTACCAAGGTGGCACCCCAATATCTGTTTGCCTCTCCGAGGTCACCTCTTCCAATATACACACACACTTTTCATTTCTTCCCTTGAGCTTCTGTAAAGTTTTAAATTCCTCTTGGGGACAAATAAAGGCCACCTATTCCAATGAAATTTGTTAAAATATGAGCACTCCTGAAACTTCATGAATGGATGTACAGTATAAACCGATCATCTGAGTTTTGTCAGTCTGTGCAGTGCTTTGGGCTGACGTACCATGAAAGGCGCTATATGTAAATAAACCAAAGCAACTGTCACCTGCAGTGACAATCATGGCTATTAGGAAGGACACAATATTGAAACAACTAAAACAACAAGTTGACGGGGAACATTCATGAACAATGGGAAAGAAGTCAAGTGCAGTGAAGTGGGTCATTAAACTACAAAGCCCTTGCCAGAACAATACGCCAGCCAAACAGACAGACAGACAGAAGTGAAGTGAAGTGGACCAGGCCTGCTGCCCATCCGGGTATTTTACTGACTTGAACACAGTGTGGCATCCTGGTTATGGCTTTGGACTTCAAACCCTGAGGCTGTGAGTTTCAATCTCACTACCGACAGACACTGTGTGACCCTGAGCAAGTCACTTCACCTTCTTGTGCTTTATTTGGAAAAACCGAAGAAATCGGGCGGTTGGTATCTCTCAACTGCTGCTAAGTCTGCAAGTCGTCCTGGATGAAGGCCTCAGGCATTCAACAGTTAACAATAAAAAGGGGACCAGAGACTAACAGTTGTTGGAACAATTCTCATGATTTCCACTAGATGGCGGCATGGGACTGCAGCTGCAGGTCTTGTTGCCATGACGCAGTCGAGGATTTTCTTTACCGATTAACTAAAACACATCGGCCCCCCGAGACCCCCAATTGGATTAAGTGGGTTTTAAGAGTGAGATGAGATTGAGACATGGGTTCTAATGTGATATACACGAGTTCATAACAGCAACATTACACGCCAAGAGAAACTGCAAATTAAAATGGCAGCTTTAAATGCTCGGGCACAGCGAAACTCATCACAACACAGGGATTGCTGGCTGCCAGGCTCCTGCCCGCCTGTCCGTCAAACTGAGAATATTTTCAAATGTCAGCTTTTTTACTACAGTTAACACCCTCAGCCGACTTTGTTTTGTGCAAATGTCACTTCTGCTGAGGGTCCGCGAGTCAAAACGCTAAGGTGGCACGTATTCAGACCTTTAGTTCGGCACTTTGCAGAAGCCCCTTTGGCATCAATTCCAGCTTTGTGTCTCCCTGGCTGAGTCTTTACAAGCTTGGCACACCTGGATTTGCACAGGTGATCTCATTCTTCCTGGCAGATCCCCTCAACCTCCGTTAGGCTGGTGTGCCGTTTTCAGATCTCTCCACAGTCTGGACTTTGGGCGGGCCACTCAAGGACAGTCCCAAACCCAAACGCTTTGTCTTGGCAGTATGCTTCGGGTCACTGAACTGTCGCCCCAGTGTGAGGTGGCACGCGCGCTGGTTTTCTTCAGGGACCTCTCTGTATTTGGCTGCATTTGTCCTTGACTCACTTCTAACCTGTCCTGTCTCCCTGTCCTCGTAGTGTGATGCTGCCACCGACATACCTCACCACAGGGACCGTATTAGGTAGGTGACGAGCAGACGTGGTGCTTGGAGTTCTGCCCAAAGCGTTCAATTTTGGTCTCATCGGACCCGAGAAATCTTTTTTTTCTCATCTCTCCATGTCTTTTAAACTGTCACGCTCTGACTGATGGAGTGCTAGTGAGATGGGTGTCCCTCAGCAGAGGACCACCTCCCTGATATCAAAGCCCTCCCTGGCTGGTTACTTAGCTTGGCCAGAGGGTCAGCTCTATAAGAAGAGCCCTGGAGGTTCTGAACTTTCCTCCATTTCACAGTTCTTCAGAACACTCAATGGTCATATTGAAGAAATTGCTTTCATTTTGTAAGCCTTCTGTGAAACAGGGCCCACCTCAGAGAGATCCACTGGACACATGGAATGAGCCGGCTGGTTTCAAGCCCACCTCCCAAGCCAAGCCCCCGTCACATATGAGCTGTGCCTTCCATTTCAGTGCCTGTCAGGAATGGGGGAGCCGTCCACTGCGGCAAACAGAGCGCACCATGAATGACAACGCGCCAGACGCTCCGCTCTTAAAGCCCGCCACACTGTCACTCAGAGTCAGCAGCAGGGGAGCACACGACATTCTCCAATGTGACAGTGCAAATTACGGTCAGCGGAGAAGAAGTCCGCCTGGAGACAGCATGACAAAGAAGCTCGATGCGAGTGGTCCACGGTAGGGGTGCAGGTGTAACGTGCATAACAACTGAGACTAAGGCTGCGGCCACACGACCGCGTTTGGCATTTTCAAACAAAAACGATTTCTGCACCCACGGAAAGTATCACAAAAGTACCTCCGTCCACGCTAAAACAACTGAAAATGCAAACGGAAAGTGTCCTCCTTGAAGGGATTGCAGGACCACCAGCCACAGGATTTATCACAAAACCGTAGTGACCTATAATGCTATGGAGTTCATATAAGCAGTGCTAATGCCTGTGATGCGCCTTCTGTTGGAAATACAAATGCAATGCATCTGATTATTACACATGTTTGTGATGCACCATCTGTCAGAATGACAAATGCAATACACATTATTACTATATTATTACTAGAAATGCTTGCGATGCACCATCTGTTGGAATAATAAATGCAACGCATCTTATTACTAGAAATGTTTGTGATGTGCCATCTGTTGGAATGCATTGAAGCATTTAAACCAAAAGACACCCCTGACTTATAATAC
Organism: Polypterus senegalus; assembly: GCF_016835505.1. Lineage (NCBI taxonomy): Eukaryota > Metazoa > Chordata > Cladistia > Polypteriformes > Polypteridae > Polypterus > Polypterus senegalus. The sequence goes on along the minus strand of NC_053159.1, from coordinate 2,358,667 downwards.
TAATGGCTTCTTAGGACTCACTTTTAAAGCTAGCATCCTCGACTTTTACCCAGAAGCCCTTGCAGTAACCGCCGAAGCTGCTCAATGACGCGGTACTCCTGGGGCAGCTGGGATTTGCAGTCCATTTAAGAAGCGCTGTTACAGCACTGTCTGCTGTTTTCTGCAATTATTTATTGATGGCAAACCCACAAATCAGAAGGGCCAACCTGTGCAGGATATGATGGCAAATTTGGATGCCATCATGATGTGAGAGAATAACATCCTGTAGATACCTAAGGGGCCACACAGTCATTTAGGAGAAATGTAGTTAGTGTCCATACTCCATACTAATATCTAACATTTACCTTACAAGTAGCATGAAGGGTCAAACAAGCCAGGCTGAGCAGCAGCCAGAATTGTCATCTACTTTTATGTACCCAGTAAGACATGACAGTTGTCACACACACAGAAAATGTCACACAAGAAGGACAAGAGCTGAACCTGAGAAATATGGAGAAGAACAAGAATGTAGTGGGATGAGACTTTTATTTTGGGGTATGTGAGCCGATTACGCTCCCTGCTGAAAACGTCTCCTGTCTACTAACCAATCAGAGTGCACGGTTATGCAGATTCAGTTGTCGACACGTGTGAGCCTCTGTGTCCGTTCTGGGACCATTCTGTGGCGACCTCTGCTCCGGGTGATACTCCCATGGCAGACACGGCTGTGACGGGAAGAGAAATCAAAGACGCGTGAACAAGCTTCCTCCTGCCTGGTTCCTTGGGTTGACTGATTATTTAAACTTGTTGAGGACAAAATTTCTTTCTTTAATATATTTCCAATTTATTTCTTCCACAGTGAAAAACCCTCCACCCCCTCCAGGAGGCGCTGTCTCTCGGAGCCAAAGGCTCATCAATCCACCACAGGTTGTGCTAAGCGCCTCGGGCGGCGATCGTGTTCAGCTCTGACGGGAGAGCATCCCCCGCGTGGCCGTGATATCTCCGGGAATCCGCAGCTACCCTCTAAAACGCACGTCAAACGTTACTCCTTAACAATCTGTAGCTGATATGAATGTCTGCTAAACAAACAGGTACCGCTAGCTAAGCGGAGGTGAGGTGCGCTCCAACACGTGGCGACAGGTAGAGCGACTCAAACAGAGGCTGGCGAGTGAATGAGGAAGGCTCTGCCCGTCTTTTCTGCTCACTGCTGTCAGGCAATTCAAAGCTTCCAGCAGATGGGCTCCTTGTTTATTTTTATTGATTGATTGATTGATTGATTGATTGATTGTCCTGTGAATCTGTCTTCTAGTTTTTTATGTTTCTGCTGATGTATGCGGAGTGCTCGCTGTGAGGTAGGGATCTGCACTGGCAATCGAAAGGTTGCTGGTTCGAATCCCGTAAACGCCAAAAGCGGCTCTACTACCCTGTTGGGCCCTTGAGCAAAGCCCTGAACCTGCAACTGCTCCGTCCTGGGTATGACGTTAATCTGCATCCATGCCAAAAAACCTGGGGGCTAATGGCAGAACTGACACTCCAGCCAACATAAAAAAACTCATCCTGCTCCATTCCACCTGAACTCGTGTGGCGCTGAGGTGTCACCCGCTGCACGGCTGCACTTGGGGTCCTAATCTGGGAGCCTGAGTTGGTTTGTCATGTGGTGGGTGCGGCAGTGCGCTGTATCAGCGTGGGCTCCTAACCTCCTCCTCCTGCTGTATGCTGTATTTCTGGGGCCAAGTCAGGCCGAAGCCTAGTAGTAGTAGTTGTGGGCTGCCTGGTTTGAGGTGAGACTGTGTCGGGCAGGCGGGCCTGCTTTTGGGGCTCTTTGGGAGGCCTCGACTCCACTGTCGCCACGTTCTTGACTCCGATTCATGAGCCTGTGCCGCTCAATAAATAGACAGATGGCAGTGCCCAGGGGATTGGCTCCTCGGGTAGACTTCCTAATGATTTCACTTTGTGCTGCTTCTGACTCATCTGCTTTACCGGCTCTTTGCTTCAGTCATTCTCTTTTTTGGAACACTTGTGAAAAGAAGGCCATTTACACAAAGCGTCGTCGTTCTAGAAGATTAGGTTAGGTGAAGCTTTCATGAATGAACAACCTTGCAGGGCTTCTTGGCAAAGGACCATGCTGAGATGCGTGAGTGAGCGAGCGAACGAGGTGCCCGGTGTGCCCGGACTTTATTAAATAAACCGTGAAGCTTCTATGGGCAACACAAACCCTTCTTAAGCATCTGTGTGATTTGCTCTTACTGTATGTGCTCCATTTTCAGGCGCCTGTCTGGGGGCCACACGCTTGCTTCCCCGTCAGCTGCGCTCCTGCCGTATGATATTTCCAGAAGTGACATTAAAAAGTAGGTTAGCACCGTAAGCGACTGTGGCCTAATATAACTGGGCAGAGAGGAAAGTCAGCCTCCGCCAGCCACTCAGCACTAATTCGTGGCTAACGGCAAAGCGAAAATAAAAACGAACTGACAGAGGAGACTGGCGGGGAATCTGAAGCCAAGTTCACTCCAGTCTACCGCCTCGCCTCTTTCACCTTCATTACTGCATTTGTGAGGCGTTTGGGCCCGTTCTGAGACGAGCTATCAAAATTATTTTGACCGACTGATCTGCAGACCTCATTATTGGTATTTTTATTATTATTATTACTAGCTGTACCCTGTGGCATCGCCCACATAGGAATGAAGCAGGACAACCTTTAAAAATCAATAGACGTTGGCACTATATCTGATCATGTTCAGCTCTGAATGGAGAGCGTCCCCCACGTGGCCGTGATATCTCTGGCAATCAGCAGCTACCCTCTAAAACACACGGGGCTCTGATCTCTCAAATACGTCAAACGTCACTCCTTAACAATCTGTAGATGATAATGTCTGCTCAACAAACAGGGGGGCGGCACGGTGGCGCAGTGGGTAGCGCTGCTGCCTCGCAGTTAGGAGACCCAGGTTTGCTTCCTGGGTCCTCCCTGCGTGGAGTTTGCATGTTCTCTCCATGTCTGCGTGGGTTTTTCTCCCACAGTCCAAAGACATGCAGGTTAGGTGCATTGGCGATCCTAAATTGGCCCTAGTGTGTGCTTGGTGTGTGTCTGCCCTACGGTGGGCTGGCACCCTGCCCAGGGTTTGTTTCCTGCCTTGCGCCCTGTGTTGGCTGGAATTGGCTCCAGCAGACCCCCATGACCCTGTAGTTAGGATATAGTAGGTTGGATAATGGATGGATGGAACAAACAGAGATCACTAGCTAAGCGGAGGTGATGTGCGCTCCAACATGTGGTGACAGGTACAGCGACTCAAACAGAGGCTGGCGAGTGAGTGAGGAAGGCCCCGCCCCCCTGCTCTCGGCCCACTGCCCCTCTGCTGGATTTGCATAAATACATCGGTACCAGAGAATGAGAGAGCGATGAGAGAAGTCGCAAAATCTACCGGAAAGTTCAAGCAAACTCTAGAAAAAAACAGATCTAAATCCGTTAAGTAATTCTCTTGTGAAATGAAGACAGACAGACAGACAGAACGTGCTTGGATCATGAAATTTTTAAAACCTTTTCTTAGCGAGCACCTATGGGCCGAGGGTAACCTCCATTCCAAATTTCCCAAGTCCTCGCGGTTCGGAGATTTCATGATGAGTGAGTCAGTGGGGTTTGGGCTTTTATACACGCTGTATAGATTACCTCTTCACATCCGACTCCAGCTTTATCAGTTCAGGAGACGTTACGAAAGCTTGCAGCTCCATTCTCTTTACACTTGGAGCGCAGGTACAGTATGGTGGCACAGTACATGACTTCTAGTCCAAGGGGATCTCAAACCTGACGACTGCAGGCGATGTCACGTGATGCAAGTTAGCGTCGCTGTGGATGCTGAGTTAAAGTGCCCGGAGACGCGATAATTAAATCCTCCGTCTTTTCACTATTTAGTCTGAGAACGTTTTCAGAGAGCCAATGTTTGATGTCAGCCGAACAGGCGACCAATGCAGGAGGAGGTTGTGTCTGAGTAAGCCCTGTGCGTAAATAAATCTGTGAAACGCTAGGCTGTCACGTCTAATAATGGCACCGAGAGGAAGCTAATCTCTCTATATATCAAATCCAACGTTCGTCTGTCTGTCTGTCTTTCCACTTTTCACGAGAGAACTACTTAACGGATTTAGATCGGGTTCTTTTCTAGAATGTGCTTGAATGTTCCGGTTGATTCTGCGACTTCTGTCATCACATTAAGTATCGTATTTCGCTTGCAGGATTGATTTATTTGTGCTAATGCTTAAACAGAGGCTGTGGGCCGAGGTTTGAATCGGTTTACCTGTCGCCCGCCACGTGTTGGAGCGGACCTCGCCTCCTCTTAGCTAGCAATACCTGTTTGTTTATTGGTTTTTTTAAAGTTTGTCCTGTTTCATCACTACGCGGGTGGAGCTGCGGGGGACAGCTAGTAAATGACAGAAAGCAGAGGGCCAAGAACTGACCCCCGAGGGGCACCCTGGAGCAAGTAAGACGGGTCAGACTTAAACCTAAACCTAAAATGTGATAACTGCCCGTTTTTAATTTGTCCCCTGGGTATGACGTTAATCTGCACCCAGATCTGCAAGCAGGTCACAGGGATAACTTGGGGGTTGGTTGGCAGGATTGGCACTCCAGCAACCATAAAAAACCTCACACAGTTCCAGTGAGGTGTCACCCGCTGCATTCAGGTCCCAATCCAGGTGGTTCGGCGTGTGGTGGGTGCCATCACCGTATGCTGCCAACCTCTCCTCTCCTCCACAATCTGTTAACCTTCAGACCCAACCATCGGGTCCTCAGGCCCCCTGAGTCTGTTTCTGATTGTTTGGTCAGAGACATTCACACTAGTTGCCTGCCTGCTGGAGGTCATTTTGTAGGCTCTGCCAGTGCTCATCCTGTTCCTCCGGTCCTGCTGATGGGTTAAGGACCTTCTACGAGGTGCCCTGTCCAGCTCTCCTGGAGGAACTGCCTGTCTGTCTGTCTCCTGGAATCTCCCCCATGCCCTTGAGACACAGCAAACCTTCTGGCAATGACATGTTGGACTACCACCACTGCCACCTCTGTAGGGTCCAGGTATGGCTTCAAGCTACCAGTAGTGACACTGACCGTAGCCAAATGCAAAACAAGTGAAAAAACAGATGAGGAGGGAAAAATGCCAGTGGCCTCCCTCCACCTGTTAAACCACTCGTTCCTGTTTTGGGGGTCGTCTCTCATTATTGCCCCCCTAGTGCACCAAAGCAGCTGAAACTGATGAACAAGCGCTCCGCTACTTAACTGGCACAGCCCAGACGTGTCATTGACTTGATGTCATACTCCCATTAAAAAGGGTGCCTTTCATTTTTTGAGCAGTATATATTTTTAAAAAATCCCTAATTAAATCACGAAAAAGAAATCTGTAGAGCCGCTACAGTCGCAAACTAAGCACACATCACCCGCTGCTCATTATGAACGTGCCAACAGCTTCACTTCAGGCACAATGCCGCCATTTGTCCAGACGGGCCTGTGAAAATGTGTCAGACATGGAGATGAATAGCAGTGGGCTGCAGGAGGAAAGTGCTGCTCATGGCGGCAGAAAAGCATGCGACACGGGGCGCCCCTTTGGTTTCAGTTGGCACAGCTACTTTGCCATATTGTTGAGGCGAGAGTCACTTGATCAAGACTCTCCACTCTTAAAGGAATATCGACGTCCGTGCAACCAACGGCAAGGAAGTCCCCAGTGCAGACCACCGGTCACATGACCACACATTACAAGAGGAAAGTAAAAATGGAGCATTAAGACAGCGTGACGACACAGGAGTGCATCATGGGAAATTCAGCCAAACTCTTCACGCCGATATACCGTAAATGAGTTACTTCTCAACAGTAAGTACAGAATTGTAAAAGCTGCTTAAAAATGTGGCCTGGGAATTTCCACGTTTACCGTGACAGCCGTTACAGTTGTGTCTTTGTTTTGGAATACTTTTGATTTTTGTCAGTTTTGTCATTTTTCATTCATTATTTATATCCGGTGTATTTTTTCTGTCTCACTGGTGCCTTTCCGCACAATCAGTCGATTCAGGCCTTCAGGTGCTACTTGAAGATTCCCATTTTTAAGTCACCTTGCTGCCACCGTGGCCTTAGCTTGGCTTGTTTGTCTTTGGCTCCCTTTTGTATTTTGTAAGGCCAGCCATTGTTTGATCTTCTAGCATTTTCAATATTCACACTTGGTTTTGATTTGTGTTTTTGTATGCGTGGATTACCTTTTTTTTTTTTGCTTGGATTTGACACGGTGTCACAATTTCAGCCAGTGTCCCCATCCTGTCTGAGGTTCATATTCTTGTTTAATGAATCGTTTTGTTCACTTTTTGGGTTATTGTTTTATGTTAACAGTTACTTTAGCATGTCTTGGTTGAGGGTCCATGAGGGTCCAGGCGGGGCCACCTGCCAGTCACCACCAGGAGCTGCCCTATAAATCCAGAGGGTTCATTGTGAATGCGCTCTGGGAGACTGCGGACTTCTAAGGCTATCTGTGATTTGATTCTCTGCCTTTTTTGGATATTTTGACCTTTTTTTAACTTTGTGTTTTGGGCTTTGATTGCGCACGATTGCCCTTCTTGTTAAAGGTAATTCCATTTCACCTTTATGCGCTGTGACACTTCATTGCTTTTGGAATTCTGTTTTGTGAAGAAGAGGGCATTTTGTGTCTAACTGGGGATTTTCATGGTGCCCCCAAATTGGGCATTATTAACAACAAGGATTTAGAAGGATTTAGGAGTCGTAGTGGACTCTAAACTATCGACTTCCTGACAGTGTTCAGAAGCCATTAAGAAGGCCAACAGAATGTCAGGTTATATAGCGCCTTGATGTGTGGAGTACAAGTCACAGGAGGTTCTGCTCAGGCTTTATAACACACTGGTGAGGCCTCATCTGGAGTCCTGTGTGCAGTTTGGGTCTCCAGGGTACAAAAAGGACATCACAGCACAAGAGAAGGTCCAGAGAAGAGCAACGAGGCTGATTCAGGGCTACAGGGGATGAGTTATGAGGAAAGATTAAAAGAGCTGACTGAGCCTTTAGAGTGGTGAAGAGGAGACCTGACTGACTGACGTGTTTAAAATGATGAAGGGAATTAGTCCAATGGATCGAGATGGTGACTTTAAAATGAGTTCATCAAGAACACGGGGACACAGTCGGAAACTTGTGAAGTTCACACAAACATCAGGAAGTTTTTCTTTACACAAAGAATGGCAGATCCTTGGAATAAGCGACCAAGTGGTGTGGTGGACAGTAAGACGTTAGGGACTTTCAAAACTCGACTTGATGTTATTTTAGAAGAAATAAGTGGAGAGGACTGACGAGCTTTGGTGGGCTGCATGGCCTGTTCTCGTCTAGAGTGTTCTAACGTTCTAAAAGGAAACCCCGTGAAGCACAAAAGGCCGAAGGATTGGCTTGAAACAAAAGCAGTACAGAAATCCAAAAAGCAGCGAGAAAGGCACAAGAGCTCACCAGCACCGGAGTGCATTCAAAATGAGCCACCAGGGACTGCGGGAGACCCTTCAGCTTTATAGGGCCGAGGGCGGTTCCTGGAGGTGATTGGCAGGTGGCCCCGCCTCTTGGGGGACCACCCACAAAACACATGGAGCAGCTTATACACAAAGACAAACTGAACAGTAAAGAATGATGATGCACATCATCAATCTTAGTAAAAGAAGCAAAAATGAACCAAAGAGACCAAACACGTGGCTGTGCATCAGATATCTTTTTACCTTCAATAAGCCAAACGATTGTTTAAAAACAAGAGGACTGGCAGCAGTCACGCCAGGCCAGGGTGCGTCCAGTCTGTTTTAAGGCGCTGCCATTTCTCTTTGGTTCATTGGTGGATTGTGTGACTGAGGGGGCAGTTACTTTTACACACGGGTGATGAAGGTTTTCTTCAAAATACCAAACGATTGTTTAAAAACTGCTTATTGTGTTAACTCAGGAAGTCCTTTTAATTTATGCTAACTTTTTTGGGGGGGAATCAGAAAGCATTAAGTGGTTTGAATAAATAAAAACAGAGGAAGGGTGCGAATCACAGCAGCGCACAACAACACTTCAGGGCTGGGCGCAGGTGCAAAAAGTGAGCAAATTAAAGGAAAAGCCGCTCGTTCTGTTTTACTTTTAATGTGCAATTAAGGTGCTGGATGAGGAGAGTGCAGCACAAAAGATGATGAAAATACAACACTGAGCAGACTTCCCGAGACCTCATGCCAAGCTCACTTTTATTTCACGTTCAGCAGAAAGCTCTGCTCCTCTTAATTATACGTTAAGCACACGAAATTGTGTGTTTCCTCAAATTCACTTCAGATAATGAGACACAATTCCAGAGTTCTGTCAGCCTCAGCGGTGGCCCTGTGTGAAGCCACAGCATAATGTCACCGAGCGAGCCGCTCCAACGGGCACGCGGATAAATCGGCTCAAACAAGCGAGGGGTCTGAGGATCTGCGGACCCCCAGTGCTGCCTGCGTGCTTCTTACGTGTCTGTGACGCTGAACAGAGCAGAAGGTGGTCGGGAAATCTGACTGAGGCCACGGGACATACCCACACCCTGGCATCTCGTGCCCGATGCTTTGAAACGGGCGCTGGCTCCTGGTAACAAGCCTCTCTACCCTTACAATTGGATTTTTTGGTACCCTTTGGGGAAAAAAGTAAAATGAAGGAATTATTTATAGTAAACTGCAGCCTAATTATAGTCGGAATACGATTTCATTTGAAATGTGCATTGAGATTCCCAGGAAATAAACATCTCAACACCAAGAAGTTGGTTGTTAGGAGACAACAAGCCAGGGTTCCTTTTCGTTATTGTCTGTTTTTTATAATTAATACTCTTCTATTCATTATGGGTCTAATTGTGAATTATGTGCCAATTGTGTTCTGTTTCATTATTGTGTGTGTTTTACGGTTCTCTTTTGTTCCACGTGTTTTGTATGGGAGGCAAAAAAGAAAAAATGAAAATGCAGTCTCTCTTTCGCGATTTCATTGTCAAATCTCTGTGCACAAAAATGCTGCAAAAATTTAAATGAAAATGAAATACCCCCAATTTGCCTGAACCGCAATGAAGCTGCAAAAATGAAAAGTAAAACGCATTTCCACTTTGCATTTTCATTTTCAGGTTGTCAACATGCAAATAGCGCGGGTCAGTGGGCGGGGCTTTGCACCTCGACTTCCCACAATCCTTTGTGCTTCGTAGCTGTAGAGCCCCCTTTGATCGATTGAATACTTCTCTGAATTCACGTGATTTTTGATCTTTTCACCCCGTACTGCGAGCAACTCTACACAGTTGCACAGGCTTCTCCAACACGTTATTTCATTTTAATATTAACTTTTGCAGCATTCTTACACACAGACTTTGTAAAGGAAATTAGAAAAGACAGAGACTGCATTTTCATTTTAGAATTTTAATGTTATTTTCCTTTTTTGCACAAAATACCTCCCGTAGTTTTGTGGGTGGATCTGTTTAGGTACGCGATACCACGGCAGGACAAGAGGGGGCGCCGTCGCTAGCTGCATTCTTCTATTTTGCCAGCAGTTCCAAGAAGCTCGATTAGCCCCGCCCCTGATCCTAAGAGCAGACCCCGCCCCCTTCCAGCCGGACACCATAATAGCAGACGGCTCCGGGACGTGAACTTCACCGAGGACACTACTGATGGGCAGTTCCAACCTTGGGTCAGCGCCGGTAGATTGTTTTTTGTTGTGCAGCCATGCACTCCTGATACTTTTCTTTTTACTTTATACGTCGTCTCCTGCTTAACATTCACTGGCAACCATTTGTGGTCTGTGCCGATGGTCAGAGTTTTATAAATGTTTATATTTGTGTTTTATTTAGTATCCTTTGCCTAATTTAATATATTCCATCCATCCATCCATTATCCAACCCGCTGTATCCTAACTACAGGGTCATGGGGGTCTGCTGGAGCCAATCCCAGCCAAAAAAGGCCGCAATGCAGGAAACAAACCCCAGGCAGGGCGCCAGCCCACCACAGTATAATATATTCCTTATTTTCTATTTTCATTTTGTTAATAGTTTTTCTTGTTGGCGGTATAGGGGGCCGAGTGAGTCCCTAAATAGTTGAAGTGCCAACCAGGCAACCCCATTTATTTCAAAGAAATGACAACAACAAACTGAACAGACACATGACGGCGCTACCACTACAACACAGGCACCCGCCTTCTATCGCCCCCTAGCAGCGTTCTCTGCTCTGACAGGTCTGCAGTCGTTCCTGACAGTCGGGTCCTCAGGTCTCCCTTTCATGTCGGCCTCATCGGACAGGCTGTGCAGGGGAACAGGAGACAAGACAGCTAGTGTAACAGTGCCCCCTCTTGTGCTGGGGTGCTAACACACACCTTAAGTGGGCCTGGAAGAGAATCCTCTGGTGGTGAATACGGTGCGACTCTGGCTAAGTGTGAACATACCGGAGCTCTGATTTCAATGGGGACTGGGCAGGAAGGCGACTTATTTGAGTTGTGTTCTCAGTGAGTTATAATAGGTGTACAGTACGTGAAAGTCAAGTCAAGTTGGGGAGCCTGCACTGGTACAATGCGTTGCCGCACCCATCACACGACGAAACAACTTGGGATCCCGGTTGGCAACCCCCCAGGCAGACATGCAGTCCAGTCTAACCCTCCGGAAATGACCCTCAATCTGCCACAGCCAGGTGTTATGTGGGCGACCCCTTGGCCTGGTCCAACCACTCGGGTACCCAACAATGAAGATCTCACAAGCTGAATTACCCTCAGGGAAATGCGCCACATGGCCGTGGTGCCGTAACTGACGCTCCCTCACAAAGCAGAACATGTGCCTCATTCGGGACTCCATGAGCAACTCAAAGTCAAACCCAACGGTACCCAAGGATTTTCTGGAGAGACACACATGAAGGAGTCCAGTCTTCGTCTCAGGTCACTGGATAGCGTCCATGTCTCACAACCATATAGCAAGACAGGAAGCACCAGGACTCTAAAGACTTGGACCTTCGCCCTTTTGCTGATATCAGGACAACCGCACACCCCTTACCAGCGACCTCATGAACACCCCATGCTCTCCCAATCCGTCTACTGATTTCATAGGAAGAGTCACATGAATGTCACTGCCGAGGTAAGTAAACCTCTCAATGACGAGGTCGACACTCTCTGTGCAGACAGACACACTGCTGATGGCCGTGCCCCAGAGGTCATTAAAGGCCTGGCTCTTTGGTTTTTATCAGGACCCTCACAAGCCCGGACACTCAGACCCCTCACTCAGTCTCTCGAGCGCCCCGATCAGAGCCTCCATTGACCCTGTGAAGATCACAGCATCGTCAGCAAAGTCGAGATCCATGAATCTTTCTTCACCAACAGATGCCCCACAGCTGCTGGACCCCATGACCTTGCCCACCACCCAGTCCATACAAGCACTGAGCAGAGTAGGAGCAGAACACACCGCTGATGAACCCCAAAATCAACTGGGAAAAACACAGAGGGTCTGCCTCCACTCTGCACAGCACTCATAGTACCAGTGGACAGGCCGGCCATGATATCCAGCAACCTCGAGGGGATCCTGCAAACCCTCAGGATGTCCCACAGGGCAGCTCGATCAACTGAGTCGAACACTTTGTGAAAATCGACAAAGGCCGCAAAGAAACTCTGACGACATTCACGTTTGCGCTCCATGAGAACCCTCAGTGCCAGGATATGGTTGATGGTAGACTTCTTATGCGTAAAACTAGACTGTTCCGAGCGCTGGTAGGTGAGCAAGTGATCACAGATCCTATTGAGGATGACCCTAGCAAGGACCTTACCCGGCAGTGTTATGTACGTGAAGAGGAGAACTTAAAGATGGTTTTTATGAACGGCATGTCAAAATTCATAAGATACACCCCAAAAGCGTTGTGGCTTTATCGTGAAGATGGAAGGACTGGGACAGAGACAATACCTTCTTCGAGACACGAGAGGGCAGCCCCCCTGGTGTGTATGGTAGCCACGGGATTGGTGCTTAGAAGCTCAACCCTGCTGGGGCGCCTGGACAATTACGGAGCCTTGGACGGCAGCACATCCGCCACACTCGGGAGTGCTGCTAGAAGAAGATCTGGGAACACTTGGAGTACCTGGAGTCTGGGAGCCCACACAGCATATCCGACACACTTGGGAGGGCTGTTGTAAGCAATGGGAGCGCACCTGGAGCACGTGTCTGTCTGGGTTGGGCACCGTGACACACAAGTCCCAAGTGCACACACGCTTTATTTTCTTAGTTGTCTTCACAAATGCCCACAACTCTTCCCAATAAGGCTCAGTCCCTTACTCTCTTTTCTTTCTCTATTTCTCTCTGTTTCTCTTTCTCTTTGCCGCCTCCACTCCTCCACAGAAGCTTTGTCCTCGTTCTCCCGACTCTGGCTCCCTGAATGGAGTGAGGCGGCCTCTTTTATAGTGCTCTTCCATTCTCCCGGGTGAGGCAGAAGTGCTGCACGGGCTCCTGGAAGTACTCCAGGTGTCCCTGGATCTTATTCTAGCAGCGCTGCCATCCAAGGCTCCATAATTGTCCAGGCGCCTCCTGGCAGCGGCCACGAGCCCCAGCAGGGTTGAGCTTCCAAGCTCCAATCCCGTCGCCCCAATACAGACCAGGGGGGCTGCCCTCTCGTGTCCCGGGGGGGTGCTATCGTCTCTCTCCTGGTCCTTCCATCTTCAAGGCGTCCCGGCTGGGGGTTTTTACCGCCACAGCATTCAGGAAGCAAAATCTTTGTTGTCCAGTGACATCGGACCTGCCAAACCCACCCAGCCTACCAGTATCCGCCTAGGGACCCTGGACCCTCATAAACGGTGCCCTCCGGGACCTCCTGCACAGCAGGACCGTGTAAACGCTGCACTCCGTGGTTCTCAAGGAGACTTTATCTTCTGAAAATAACGTATCGTCACTAAAAGTATTCAGAAAATGGAAGAGAAACACGCACAAGACAAAAGGGGGGCTTATTCTTTCGATCGGGGAGAGGGTTCTTGTGTGGTTAGTTTTCACTTGCCATACTGAAATGGGATCCAAGTGCGCACTCGGAGAAATCTGACACAAAAATCTCTTTCTAAAACTCAACTAGGGGCTGATGATGCCCGACAGGCCCTTTAAAAGGCTCTGCCAGCCGTAATCAAAGCCGTCCATTTGAAGGCTTCTGAAATTTCGTGCACTTCTGTGTTTTGTCATTTTATCCTCCTTTCTTGCAAAGCCATTCTAGTAACACATATGGATTAATCGCATAAAAGAAGCTTTAGAAAGAGGCTAATTATTCAAGTAATGACCTAAAATCCAAGAGGAAAGGAAGGGAAGGCATACAGAGGAATAAAACGACACCTAAAACATTCAAAGGAATGGAGGGAGCTCCTCATATCAAAGACTAAACTCCAGCAGGCCAGTAGATTTTCATCTCTGCAGCGGAGCACAAAAAAACGAGTAAAACTGAACCTGCAGGAACACAAGGCCGTGACGATCTGCTTCCATCTTGTTCTGTCCTTGCCAGCAAGCTGTGCTAAGCCCCATGAGAGGTGCAATTCTTTCAGTTCAGCTTCCACAGTCCTCCTCCATGTTGTGTTTCAGCCTTCCTGGCTTCCAAATCCTAGCTACTTTTGGGATGCGGTTCTGGTCCATTCAGAGGACAAGCGCAAGCCATATCTTACAGACAGACCTCAGTATGTACATCTCGGGAACTGCAGGTCTGACATTGTGGTTAGCAGCACAGGAGCGCCGCAGGGGACTGGACTTTCTCTGGTCCTGTTCAGCCAACATACATCAGACTTCAAATATGACTCGGAGTCCTGCCACGTGCAAAAGTTCACTGACGCCACTGCTATGGTGGGCTGCATCAGGAGTGGGCAGGAGGAGGAGTATAGGAACCTAATCAAGGACTCTGTTAAATGGTGCGACTGAAACCACCTCCACCAGAACACTAGCAAAACCAAAGAGCTGGTGGTGGATTTTAGGAGGCCCAGGACCCTCATGGACCCCGTGATCATCAGAGGTGACTGTGCAGAGGATACAGACCTATAAATACCTGAGAGTGCAGCTGGATGATAAACTGGACTGGACTGCCAATACTGATGATCTGTGTAAGAGAGGACAGAGCCGACTATACTTCATTAGAAGGCTGGCGTCCTTCAACATCTGCAATAAGATGCTGCAGATGTTCTATCAGACGATTGTGGCGAGCGCCCTCTTCTACGGTGGTGTGCTGGGGAGGCAGCAGAAAGAAGAGGGACGCCTCACGCCTGGACAAACTGGTGAGGAAGGCAGGCTCTATTGTTGGCACGGAGCTGGACAGTCTGACATCCATGGCAGAGCGACGGGCGCTGGCGCTGAGCAGACTCCTGTCAATCATCCACTGAACAGGATCATCTCCAGACAGAGGAGCAGCTTCAGCGACAGACTGCTGTCACCGTCCTGCTCCACTGACAGACTGAGGAGACCCCACACTATGTGACTCGGGGGGGGTAAACGTTAACATTGTACAAAGTTATTGTCTGTTATACCTGCATTGTTATCACTCTTTAATTTAATATTGTTCTTTATCAGTATGCTGCTGCTGGAGTGTGTGAATGTGGGATTAATAAAGTATCTATCTATCTACCTATCTATCTATGGCGCTTCATTTCCATCACCACACCAGGCGAGTTTCATTCTGTATATGCGTTGAATAATCATTATTACTCATGGTGACTCCACAATCTGTACTAACCCTGAGTTTCTCTGCTGTTCTTTTTCTAGTTTTCTGTGGTGCCGACCTGCGCCACCACCACCACCACCACCCGATCAGGGCACAGTGCAGTCTCTCCATTGATGGACTGAAGGCCAGAGCTCCACATGACCAGCATCATCGTCTAATTCTTCCACGTCAAGCTTGAAAACCATAAGGACTGACTGAGATCACTGATGTTAGGTCACGGGTGTCAAACTCCAGGCCTGGAGGGCCGCAGTGGCTGCACCTTTTCATTCTCACCCTTCTCCTAATCAGTTTTCACTGCTAATTCGCTCCTCTTCCCTTCACTTTAAAAGCCCTGTTTTTAAGGATTCAGTCCTCTGAGTTGATTCTTTTCATCATTAGATGGCAGCCAAAGAGAAATGAGATGTGAAACGAGCCGACAGGTGATCAACTAAATCGGGCCTTCAAACTCGATTCCCCTCCAACCAGTCTCTTAATGAGAAGCCGATTCTTGCTGTTAATTAATCTCGTTATTTAATTCCACGGCTTGTCGCTGCTCTCATTCTGCCACAGCAGACGTTTCCAAAACTGTTGATCTTTCTGTTTTTTCTAAGAACATCGTCAAAGTGTTTCAGTGCCCCGAGAGATCAACCTCACCGAGTCTGCCACCTTTCTTTATTTTCAGATATTGTGTGAGGCGAGCTGCTCGTTTTGTGTCTCATTATTGTTTGGCTGCTAATTAAGGAAAAAGAAACAACTAAGGGGCTCTGAGGCACATTAATTTAAAATGAAGGCAAAAGAAGTGAATTAGCAGTGAAAACTGATTAGGAAAAGGGTTAGAATGAAAAGGTGCAGCCACTGCGGACCGCCAGGCCTCGTGTTTGACACCCCAGTGATTGGCAGAAACCCAGCAGGTGCTGGGGGGTCTTGTGGCCTCAGGACCCCTGCAGATTTTGTTTTTTTTATTTTTCTTTCTCCAGCCCTCTGGAGTTTTTTATGTTTTTGCTGTCCGCCCTGGCCATTGGACTTCACTGTATTCTTTGTTACTTAGCATTGCCTAATTTTATTTTTATATTTTTTATTTTTTTTTTCCTTATCTTGTAAAGCACTATGTGATAGAAATAAATGTTGTTGTTGTTAAAAGTCAATAAAAAAAATGTGGAAAAAATCAAATACAGTAATCCCTCCTCGATCACAGGGGTTGCGTTCCAGAACCTCCTGCAATAGATGAAAATCCGTGAAGTAGAAGCCATATGTTTGTATGGTTATTTTTATATATTTAAAGCCCTTATAAACTCTCCCACACTGTTAACATTATTAGAGCCCTCTAGACATGAGATAACACCCTTTAGTCAAAAGTTTCAACTGTGCTCCATGACAAGACAGAGATGACAGTTCTTTCTCACAATTAAAAGAATGCAAACATATCTTCCTCTTCAAAGAATACGTGTCAGGAGCAGCGAATGTCCGAGAGAGAGAGAGCGCGAGAGAAAAGCAAACAATCAAAAAATCAATACGTGCTTTTGTGCTTTTAAGTATGCCGAAGCACCGCGATAAAGCGGCATTTTGTAGAGGAGCGTCCGTATCCTCTGTGCAAACAGCCCCTCTGCTCACACCCCCTCCGTCAGGCAGAGAGAGTGAGAGAGACAGAGAGAAGCAAACAATCAAGCACCGCTCGGGAAGCACATCGTATGTCATTGAGGAGTTTTAGTTAATATGTAATACGTGCTCTGATTGGGTAGCTTCTCAGTCATCTGCCAATAGCGTCCCTTGTATGAAATCAACTGGGCAAACCAACTGAGGAAGAATGTACCATAAATTAAAAGACCCATTGTCTGCAGAAATCCGCGAACCAGCAAAAAATCCGTGATTTATATTTAGATAGGCTTACATTTAAAATCCATGATGGAGTGAAGCCGCAAAAGTCGAAGCGCGATATAGCGAGGGATTACTGTACTCAGTTAGAGGATCTGTACAGACTTTTTTCAAAACATGGCAGGATCTAATCAGTAATATTTTAAAATAAGTTCATGAAGCACAGAAAACTTATTTATGTAGGTACTAGCCAACCCGCGGCGTACCATACGCCGCATAATCAGGCCGGTTTATTAATGATTTTTAAGCACAGGGAGAAAATTAACATTTGAAAAATCGGTAATGTAATAAATCAGCAAGAAAAGCAACATTGTAACAATGCACGGAATGAACCAACACACAATCGTCTGTGACTGAAAACTGGCAGACCGTCCTCGCGCCAGACGGAGGGATGGGGGTGCACGGCGCGGAGTGTGGAACGGGAGGAGAGGAGAAGGACGTCCATTCAGCTCCGTCCGTCATGCTAGTCTGCTGATTTCTCATTCAGTATGCACTGCCCGCTCATGCGCCCCCCTTCAACTCGTCACTTGAGTCGTAGTCTTTACACAGTCCAGATGTACCTGTGACTCATGTAGACGTTTCATTGCTCTGTGCGGTTTTGGCTGCCTTTCTATATATAATCCACCAAGACACCCGACCACGGTAGTAGCAAACTGGGTGTGTACAAAGTGCAGGAGCATCTAAGAAGACGCAGGTTTGTCGCAGATGCGAAATGCTGTATGTAGCGTGTAAAACAGTTTGCTAAGGTGCACGCGGTCGTGCGTCGTAACCGAAAACTCGGTATTTAAAGACTACTTACTTCATTGTGTTTTAACCTCAATTGTAAAGGAATGTTTTAAGGATCCCATGGGATACCCCTCGGTTTTGGCTGCTTTTCTATATATAATCCACCAAGACACCCGACCACGGTGGTAGCGAGGT
Source organism: Polypterus senegalus (assembly GCF_016835505.1). Classification (NCBI taxonomy): domain Eukaryota; kingdom Metazoa; phylum Chordata; class Cladistia; order Polypteriformes; family Polypteridae; genus Polypterus; species Polypterus senegalus. The sequence continues at coordinate 2,341,252 of NC_053159.1, read as the reverse complement.
GTGTACAAAGTGCAGGGACGTAATGAGTGGGAGCGTATGAGTCGCACTTAGTGGGAATTCCACGGCTTGCAGCCCGAATGGGGTTCAACGGCTTACCCACGCCTCTCTGCGCTGGGTAGACACACGCTCAATCTCATGCATAATTATTTATTGAATGCTAAACACTTCTGGAAAGACATGGATGTCTAAAACGGGTTGGTGCGAGAATACAACAGTAAGTGAATGAAAAGATGGAACTCTGGAGAGAGCAAAATACAACACAATAGTGAACCCGCGGCATACCCGTGACTACCTGTTGAAGGTCATCAAGAGAATGCCAAGGGTGTGCAAAGCAGTACTCAGAGCAAAGGGTGGCTATTTTGAAGAAACTAGAATATAAAACATGTTTTCAGTTATTTCACCTTTTTTTGTTAAGTACATAACTCCACATGTGTTCATTCAGAGTTTTGATGCCTTCAGTGAGAATCTACCAATGAAAATGGGCATGAAAATAAAGAAAACACATTGAATGAGGAGGTGTGGCCAAACTTTTGGCCTGTACTGTATATGTGTATATATACTGTATATATATATATATAGTCAAATGAAAAAGTTTGGGAATCCCTCTTAATTCTTCGAATTTTTGTTTCTCATTGGCTGAGCTTTCAAAGTAGCAACTTCCTTTTAATATCTGACCTGCCTTATGGACACAGTAGGATATCAGCAGTGACATTAAGTTTATTGGATTAACAGAAAATATGCAATATGCATCATAACAAAATTAGACAGGTGCATAAATGTGGGCACCCCAACAGAGATATGACATCAATACTTAGCTGAGCCTCCTTTTGCTCCTTTGAGCCTCTCGACGCTGTCCTCCTGTAGCCTGTGATGACTGTCTGGACTCTGATGGAGGTATTTCTGACCCCAGTCTTCATACAAAATCTCTCCAGTTCAGTTCAATTTGATGGACAGCCTGCTTCAAATCATCCCATAGATTGTCGATGATATTCAAGTCAGGGGACTGTGACGGCCATTCCAGAACATTGTACTTCTCTCTCTGCATGAATGCCTTTGTAGATTTCCAACTGTGTTTTAGGTCCTTGTCTTGTTGGAATATCCAACCCCTGTTTAAGTAACTTCAACTATGTGACTGATGCCTGAACATTATCCTGAAGAATTTGTTGATATTGGGTTGAATTCATCAGACCCTCGACTTTATCAAGGGCCCCAGTCCCTGAACTGGCCACACAGCCCCCCTACAGCATGATGGACCCTCCACCACATGTGACAGGAGGTAGCAGGTGTTTTCTTGAATGTGGTGTTCTTCTTCCGCCATGCAAAGAGCTTTTTGTTCCGACTAAATAACTCCATTTGTGTCTCATCAGTCCAAAGCACTTTGTTCCCAAATGAACCTGGCTTGTCTAATTGAGCATTGGCATACAACAAGCGACTCTGTTTGTGACGTGAGTGCAGAAAGGGCTTCTTTCTCATCAACCTGCCATACAGATGCGCTGAATTGTAGAACGATGAACAGATACACCATCTGCAGCGAAATGTTCTTGCAGGTCTTTGGAGGTGATCTGTGGTTGTCTGTCGCCATTCTCACAATCCTGCCTCTTCATATGCCGCTCTTGTATTTTTCTTGGCCTGCTGGTTTAACAGCAACTGTGCCTGTGGCCTTCCATTTCCTGATTCCATTCCTTACAGTTGAAACTGACAGTTTAAACCTCTGAGATGACTTTTTGTAGCCTTCCTCTAAACCAGGAGACTCAACAATCTTTGTTTTCAGATCTTTGTAGAGTTGCTTTGAGGATCCCATGCTGTCTGTCAGTCTTCAGAGGAGAGTCAAAGAGAAGGAAGCACAACTTGCAGTTGACCACCTTAAATACCTTTGACCACTCATGATTGGACACTCCTGTCTGTGAAGTTCAAGGCTTAACAAGCTCATCATATCAAGTAATCAGCACTGAGCAGCAACAGGCATTCACATCAGCACAATGACAAGGGGACTCACATTTGTGCACAGCCAGTTTTTTACATTTGATTTAATTTCATACGACTAAATACTGCGTCACTAAAAATCTTTGCTCGGAAAACACCGCAGTACTCAGATGTTCCTGGGAAATGCAAGACGTACCACTGCTATCTTTTTAGTTGAAAGGAGAGTCGATTATTATGCAGGCTGAGAGGGGTTCACAACCTTTTTCATAGGACTGTATATATAGACATCACCTCTGGCCAGAAGATACGTCAAATTCTACTGAGGCAGTTATCTTTCGGGTCTCTCTTGATGACACGGCAGCATTCTGACCCGCACAGCAGAACAGATCTGACGTCGCTGTGGTGTAGTCTCTCATCTTTGTTCTCAGGCTGCATTGTGTGCATTTCCAGATGCACTGTGGGCTTTGTCTCGTCTTGCCTTAATGTCCTTAGCTGCAGCATTGTCCTTCCTCAACAGGCTGCCAAGGTAGGTGAAGTCTTCAGCCTCACCAAGTGGACTTCCATTCAGAATAATGGGATCATCAGGTTTTGGATTGATGTGCATCACTTGGGTTTTGGTGGTGCTTATGTTGAGGCCCGTTTTCTTGTCCAAGTGGTCCAGTCTGTTGATCTTCTCCTGTAGGTGGACATGTTGTGGATGACAAAAGAGCTACGCCATCAGCAAACTCGGAAGTCTTCAAGCTGTTAGAAGAGTGTCCACTGTACGCCTGTACGCTCCACTGATGTTGTCCGTCTCGTGATCCAGTCAATGGCTACCAGGACCAGGATTGGTGAGATGATGCATCGTGATCTAGCGTATACAGTAGGTAGATAAACACTTTGTATGTCTTGATTTATAAAATTAGCTTTATACCTGTGTAATGTTTAAAGAGCGAGGAAGTGGGACAAAACAGTTTGTTTTTCTCCCCCCAGGGTTTCATTAATAAGAATTGACCAGAGAAGGACAGTTTTATGGCTTAATTGTGTTCTTTCTTTTTTTTTTGTTTGAAAGTGGGGAGCTGTGCCCGAGCTGTTGGATTGGTGAATGACCTGGTGAATGACCCAGGACGTACGTGTGTGTGTGTGTCAGGAGCTGCAGAGGGACAATAAAGGGAAAGAGACTTGCAAAGCCGTGCTCTCCCTCTCTGCCATTTTCCATCCTGAAGAGAACAGACCAGAAAGAATCGAGCGAAACTACAAGTGTATGTGTCGCCAGAAACTACGCACATCTAAGCACAACCAGGATGTCTTGGTTTGGAACCAACGCTCGTCGTAATCTGCTTTCTCGTAATTTGAGCCTGTCATCGATATCACAGACATAAATGTGCCACTGAACTCCTGCCTTGTTCTTTTACTGTCTAACTGCCAGGGGTTATAGATGTACTGCCAAAGGGAAGGGGGAGAAAGTGCCGAGCTGCAAGACCTTTAAGATATTCTGGTAAAGTCCTCACAGTGCAGTCCTGCACTTGCTACGCTGTGTTATTTTCATTTGCTTGGGCCGGGCTTCATTATGTTTTGCTCCTTAAATAAATAAAAAGCACAAAAAAAATTAAAGGGTGTGGCTAAAGGCAGACAGCACCTGGGAGGTGTGGCTAAAGGCTGAGAAGTGGGTGTGGTCACCATGACACCTCCACCTCCTGTATTTCTCTATTATTAATAACTGACCTGACATTATTGACATTTTAGTTCATTAAATTGGCAGTAGTGTTGGGAGTTGTGTGCGTCTTTCTATAATTTATTGACATCTTATTAGTTACTCAGCGGCGGAGGAATGCCAACGTTAATCTCACCAGTTTGTGTAAAGTGGGCCCCCCTTCTGAAACCACAGGCCTCACGCAGTAGAGGAGCCCGAGACAAAGCTTCCAAGCGACAGGGACAAAGGGGCGCTTATGTGGTCACAGACATCGCAAAATATGCCATAATTGAGCCAATGGTGTCTCCTTCGCAAAGTGTTTGGATTTCCCAAGGTGCCAAGAATGTTTAAAGCCGAATGCCGTGATGTAAAACAAATAAACAAATGCATCCGACACGAGGGCTTGCATGAGAGGCTGAAATGAAGCGATTTTGTTGGCAAGGGGCACCCACACTCTGCCAGCAGCGTGAATGCCATCAAAGGGGCTATTCAGAATACGAAGGTCACATGGCTAAGAAGCTATTCAGGACGCAGCACAATACACCTTAATTGACTTGTTCAGATGGGCACAAAGGCCGCATTCACAATTTCTTTTTCTTTTTTCTAAGGACGTTCGCGGGGATGAGCGCTGCCCATCAGGCCCCTACACTGCTGCGACTGACTTTGGCTATTTGTTGGTACCCACGGACCCCGGCAGACACAAGATGTCACATTATCACGTTAAGCGCATTCAGTTCTGATGAATGTACGGTGGAGAGCTCTGCAGAAAGCAATTCAATGGCAGACATTAAAAAAACGGTGCCTTATGAATCAAATGTACTTCTGTATTCCGAAAACTCTAAACAATGGGGCTCAATTAAAGAGCCCCCTCAGCGTACAAAAGCTGACTAATGAGGGAGGGCCTCATGTTTATGAACATCTCCATCCACGTAGCACCTGACTGTGAGACTGGCTGAAATCCAGTTCAGAGGTCACGATGGCCGAAGCCCGCCCCAGCAATCCAAAGAGTTTCAGACTTCCCCAGGTGGTCCTGTATGGTGAGTTCACTGAAGGATTTCGACCTCAAGGTGGACCGAAGAAACGCTCGAAGGACTACTTGAAACGTTCTCTCAAGGCCTGCTCCATCCCATATATGCAGCTTGAGGAACTTTGGAGATGGACGATAAATGAAGGAAGCCATCACTGCTCTCCCACCAGCGCACACACAGGAGGAGGAGTGACGAAGATGGACAGCGTCCATCCACGTAGCCTCCCATTATGAGACCCTCTGAAATCCAGTTCAGGGTCACGATGGCTGCAGCCCACCCCAGTGATCTAAAGAGTTTCTGACTTCCCTAGATGGTCCTGTATGGTGAGTTCGCTGAAGGATTTCGACCACAAGGTTGACCGAAGAAACGCTCAAAGGACTACTTGAAACGTTCTCTCAAGGCCTGCTCCATTCCACATAAGCAGCTTGAGGAACTTTGGAGACGGACGATAAATGAAGGAAGCCATCACTGCTCTCCCACCAGCGCACACACAGGAGGAGGAGTGACGAAGATGGACAGCGGTGCTGTCGACCGTTCCACTCCTTGGATTTGCGTTTTTGGGACGTGTTGGCCTTGGACTGCCTTTGTCTTTTGAAGCAACCACCTTTGTGTGGCATCACTGTTTCAAAACATTCTTTCTGATAATACAGTAAATCCTGTGTTTGTCCTTCATGACTAACCGGAGTTTACTGGTTTCCTCCCTTGGGTGGGTATTTTGGAGTCATTTTGGATTTATTGTGCTTAGGGACCCCAAGTTCATGACAGTTCTAGCCACGCACGGCCTACACGGCAGGGGGAGAGGGGGAGTGCGCAGTGGGGAACCACTTTTCCTTTCCTCCCTCCCAGAGAGAAGGGATCATTTCAGAGAGGAACTGGGACGTTATTTATGGCCCCGTCCGCCGTGTGACCTTTATAAACAGTTGAGCACAGAGAATTCTGTTGGTGACAAACTTCGAGACACCAGATACATCAGGTGATGGTGTGATGTTGAGACGAACGATGAAGAAGCAAAATGTCGACTGCATTTTAAGGAGCCCACAAATTGCTCATATTTGACAGCTGAATGACTGCCATTTTGAAGCAATGGCAACACACAGCCAGCCTCCTTTACGTTTTCTGTGTCTCCTCTGTCAATCAGTTTGACACCAAAATAAGTCCGAGCTGCAGGAGTAACATGTGGCTTCCAAATAATCTTCATCTTCACCATCTCTCCTTTTTATTATTCATAGCTAAGGGCACTAACAGGACTGCCTCTTTTTCAAGCTGTGGCTAAGGGCAGCGACTGTCTGGTCACTGCCTGGAAGAACATCACACAATGACATCGATTTTCAGAGCTTTGGTGACGCCTGGAGGGTGTTTAGTGTTGAAGTGTTTGTTACACGGGTATTCTTTATAGACCTGCTAATGTTTGAAATGAACATCTGAACTCTTACTGCTTGATTATGCAGGCCACTTCAATTCACAATATCGCCGGATTTTACACAAACGAGGGGTGTCATGGCAGTCAGCTGGTTAACCATCCACTGACTCGTGTCTATGAGGGAGAAAATGAGGAGTACGTGGGGGTACAACAGGCCAACTCCATACAGCGCCAAGACTGAAATCCGACAGTGAATAAAACCCGACCATCCCCGCTGGTAGCGAGAGCATGAGACCCAAATGTCCCGAACACCCTTAAGGTACGTTTACACTCCAAAACCTAAACGGACACACAGACAGCTGCAGACGCGGAGGACACGGACAGACTCCTACCTGCGTCAGCCTTATTAGGGGAAAGCATCTGTGGTGCAAATACACAACAACGTGAGCATCAACTAAAAGTCTTACACAAATAAAACGACTTGAAAGGCCATCATGCAAGAATTTGAACATCGAAAACGATCTTCACGGTACTGGAGTCTTTACACATTACTGAAACAAAAAAAAAAACTGACAAGAAAGGAATAAAAATGTCAGACGTCTCACATCTCAACAGCCAAACAAAGGACACGTCCAGCATTGTATTGACTCTACGATTACTACACACATGGACGGCAAGAGTTTCAAATGTAGTTAAGACATTAAAGTACGAATTGATACAACATAAAAGAACACAAAGAACAAATGGCAAGCATTTATGTCACTGAATCACATTAACAGAGACCTCAGTTAACGGGGTAACAATTAACAAGAGACTGCAGGACCATCGAGCAGCCCCAAAGAATGAACAAACGGATAGACAGATAGATAGATAGATAGATAGATAGATAGATAGATAGATATGAAAGGCACTATATAAGATAGATAGATAGATAGATAGATAGATAGATAGATAGATAGATAGATAGATAGATAGATAGACAGGCACTATATAATAGACAGACAGACATGAAAGGCGCTATATAACAGACAGAACATTGTTTTTCCAAAGGAGGAGATTTAGCCTTTATAAGGACTCATGAAATATTGAAATATTATAACAAACAGTGACAAACAAACTCACATATAAGATAGATAGATAGATAGATAGATAGATAGATAGATAGATAGATAGATAGATAGATAGATAGATAGATAGATAGATAGATATGAAAGGCGCTATATAAGATAGATAGATAGATAGATAGATAGATAGATAGATAGATAGATAGATAGATAGATAGATATGAAAGGCACTATATAAGATAGATAGATAGATAGATAGATAGATAGATAGATAGATAGATAGATAGATAGATAGATAGATAGACAGGCACTATATAATAGACAGACAGACATGAAAGGCGCTATATAACAGACAGAACATTGTTTTTCCAAAGGAGGAGATTTAGCCTTTATAAGGACTCATGAAATATTGAAATATTATAACAAACAGTGACAAACAAACTCACATATAAGATAGATAGATAGATAGATAGATAGATAGATAGATAGATAGATAGATAGATAGATAGATAGATAGATAGATAGATATGAAAGGCGCTATATAAGATAGATAGATAGATAGATAGATAGATAGATAGATATGAAAGGTGCTATATAAGATAGATAGATAGATATGAAAGGCACTATATAAGATAGATAGATAGATAGATAGATAGATAGATAGATAGATAGATAGATAGATAGATAGATAGATAGACAGGCACTATATAATAGACAGACAGACATGAAAGGCGCTATATAACAGACAGAACATTGTTTTTCCAAAGGAGGAGATTTAGCCTTTATAAGGACTCATGAAATATTGAAATATTATAACAAACAAACTCACATACGAATTTCAAAACCACTCAAAAACGTCTCACTTGACTGAAGAGAACAAGCGCAGTCTCAGCGAGGGAGGCATTATAAACACGTATTGTCGTTGGTATGGAGGAGCCTCTTTGCTCTGTTTGTTCTTTAAAAGTCCTCCATTATGACAAAACGAACTAACAAACACTGTGACTGGTGAACTGGCTAAGCTGTTGGTTTTTAAACTACAAGGCAGCTGGTTCGATGCCCACTTCTGAGTAGCTGTGTGGGACCCCCGAGAATTTCACAATCACCGCCGCTGACAACCTCAAGTGCACACAACACCCCTCGGCAGTTGTCCATGTTTGCTTTGCCCGCCAGCTTGTACAGCTGCACAGTGCCATCCGTCCTCACTGGGTGTGCAGCACCTGGTATGGCAGCTGCTTGGGCGCAATAGAGGGTGGTGGAGCGGGTTCAGAGTACTACTGGCACATGGCTCCCATCTGGTAGACCCCGCATACAGTATAACATCAACACGTACCATTAAAGTCTTCAGCCATCCCGAGGATTGAGTGCGTTGTTTTCGGGGTCTTCAACAGTCACTCACACGTGCCCCCTGTATTCATGCTTGTGTGTGTTTTCGATGTGTTGTCTGACGTTGTACTCACTGCCCACTGTTTCAAGTTGCTCCACTCTCACCAGTTTTTGGGTGGCACGCAAACCCGAATGTCGCGGTGCTGATGATAATGAAGCTGACCCACAACCTGAGCTCTCTAATCCTCTAAGTTTCCTTGGATGAAGGCGTCAGCCAAATTGAGTATAACAGTAATTACCGCTTTATCTCAGATTACAAACAATTGAGCATTGTGCAGTAATTACGGTGTACAGTTTACTGAAACGGCAATGAAAACGGACGGATGGACGGACAGACGGATGAATGGAATGTTCTTGTCTATTGTTAAATGTAAATCTCCGAGTTGCTCGGCAGAGGCACATTATACATGGAAGTCATTTTAAAAGCCCCACCAGATCACAATGATTCGATCAAAGCCCCTCACAGTCCACACTGCACTGTGTCCAAATGTGAAATGTGATGGATTTCGAGGAGCCCGCACTAAGCTGACCTAAATACAGCCGGCACGCACCAAGTGCTCATTTCCTTTGCTTCTTTGCCACCATCGTGCCTTTTAGAACGATAAATGTAAGATTAGAGGAGGACCACACAATTCTTTAAAGCATGAACAAAGTGACAATCCATTTAAGCAAAAATGTCCACCAGATCGACGACGTGCCACCCTGCCTTGCCTAAGCCTGAATGCTGCAGCAGGAGGTGCCCGCTATTAGCTGCTCTCCGCTGCTATTTTGCTTACCTTCTCCGATGGTCATACTGCCAGTGCCCTCTCCGCAGACGCACCAACACTACTACGCTGTGTGCAGAGCTCTCGGTTCCGCTGTCATACTTTCTCAGCACAAGCACACACGGCAGCCCCCAGCTCCCCCCGACATGACCTCACGGATGACAACTGGCATCCTCCTCCAAAATAAAAGCCCACGGCTCCCTCTCGCCGCTTCCAGCTCATTTCAGTAACGCAGTCATGTCAATGATTGCCACTCCAGAGAGAGCCTGTGTGTGTGTGACAATCGGCCTTCAATTCACAAGACAGCCGACATTCTTACTTAAGCCACACAGAAGTGGGTCACACACAGGCTGCGCTCATTCAGCGTTATGCGGTTCGCTCAAGCGCATGTGGGCACCCAGAGTACTGCAAGTTAAAGGAAGCTGCTGATGAGATCTACTGGATCCAAGGGGCAGCGTTACATATGGCGGCTCAGTGCTTGGCACTACTGCGTCATTGATCCAGTCCTTGCTTTTCTTTTTCCAGGTGCCCAGTTTTCTGCCCACAGGCCCCCTTGGCCATGATAAATGGCTGTGCAGGTGTTAGTGGGTCCCGCCATGGACTGGTGCCTCGTCTGAGGTGGGCGCTACCAGAACTGAGCCGGTGTATTTCTCATGTGCGCCATCCACAGTCACCTACATGTTTAGCACCTTTAGACAACTGATCTAAAAGCTGGCCTTACGATTAACGTGAGAGCCATCACAACCAGCATGAAGAAGAAGCCACGATAAATCCACCCCAGTCCCAGGTGCCATCTTTAAAAAATAAAAATAAAAAAAAGAACAAGAAGAGGCTGCCGATCATCAAATACTCGGCATGACGTCTGCGTTCACTTGACTCCATGAGAATAACGACTTCCACGGTCAGGACGCGACTGTTAAATGCCATTTGTAACTGGACAGGTGACCTCCCAGGATCACAGCGTGAGGCAAAGGGGACCACTTACAGCCTTTATTGAAGATGTTTAATTACAACCATCCTTCCATATTCTTAACCAGCTTAGCCAGCGCTGGGTTGTGGGACAACTGGAGACGATCCTGGCCATGATTAGCAACACCTCTGAGAAAATACACATATTATGTTGGAAGGTTTTAACGAGAAAACAAGACAGGGTGTTATTTATACACAGAAATCATCTGGAATAAGATGGTCCGCTGTGGCAACCCCTAACAGGAGCAGCCAAAAGAAGAAGAAGAAGAAGAATCGTCTGTCTGAACCTTCTCAGATTTGCTTAAGCCATGGAACCCATTTGGGATTTGCGATACTTAGAGATCTTTACATAGACAATCTGCGCGCACCTTGTGAACAGCAACACCCTAAATTCAACCTCCCAGCTGCCCACTTCTTTTCCTACAGTATATACAATGTTAGAAGAAGCCTTCCCAACTTTCCACATCTCACACCCATATGAATCCTAGTGGCCATACTGACCAGTTTTGATGAAGATTCAGACAGCATCTCAACAATACATAACAGTATTTCAAAGAACGGTGGGAAAGGGACCTCTGAGATGGCATCTCAGAAAAGGAATGGAACTCAGCCATCCATGGAATACACTCCAGCATTCCAGAATTCAAAGTGAAGATCCTTCATCAGTTACATTTCTCTCCAACCTTTGAGCGCCGCTACCTGGTCCTGCATCACTAGGCCACAGGAGAACACTCTGGACGAGAGCGGGCCATTCAGCACAGGAAGGCATCTGCACAGACCTTCAGGCAATATGGAGAGGTGCTGCTATTATGACTTGGGCTTTTGAGTTGGCAGAATTCAGTTCTTCACTAATCTGGATGACAACGGGCCATTTAGCACCGCAAGGCTCGCCAGTCCTATTTACTTAACTCCTCCAAAACAACATCAAGTCAAGCTTTGAAGACCCCTAAAGTGCTCTTGTCAACCACACTACGTGGTCAATAAATTCCACGTGCCTGTAGTTGTCTGTGTGAAGAAAAACTTCCTGATGTTTGTGTGAAATTGTCTCTCAACAAGTTTCAAACGGTGCCCCCTTGTTGTTGATAAGGTCATCATTTTTGATCCACTGGACTGATTCTCTTCATCACTTTAAACAATTCAGTCAGGTCTCCTCTTAGTCCCTGAAGATGCTCAGCTCTTTTCATCTTCCCTCATCACTCATCCCCTGTAGCCCTGAATCAGCCTCGTCGCTCTTCTCTGGACCTTCTCTTGTGCTGCTGTGTCCTTTTTGTAGCCTGGAGACCAAAACTGCCCCCAGGACTCCAGATGAGGCCTCACCAGAGCGTCATAAATCTGGAGCATAACCTCTGTTGATTTGTACCCTACACGTCAAGGCGCTATATAACCTGCCTTCTTAATGGCTTCTGAACAATGTCTGGCCATTGATAGTCCACTACCACTCCTAAATCCTCCTCATATGGTGTACTTTCGAATTTCAGACTTCCCATTGTAACTCTTTACATTTACTTCCATTCAATTTCATTGTCCACAAATCTGCCCAAGCCGGTGTGCTGTCAAGTCCCTCTGTGATGATCTGCCAATCCACTTGACTTGGTATCATCTGTAAATTTCACCAGCCTATTACTTATATTCCAATCCAACTCATTTCTATGTATTAAAAACGCTGCCCCCTGCTGGACACCACTCTTAACGTCACCTGATTCTGATAAGAGTTCCTCACCCCGTCACCCTCTGCTTCCTGTGTCTGCAGACCACACAACACACACCCTGAACCGCCACTTCTTTTAGTTTGACGCCCAACCTCTCAATGTGGAACTTATGAAACGCTTGACATGCGTCATTTTGGACCAAAGTCTTTACTTACTTCTCAAGCAGCCTCAGTGTTACAATCCCTCTGTGGGAAGCAGCCCAGACACAGACAGGCGGACACCGCAGGTACCAAACCCAACACACGTTTATTATACATTTTCAGTGGAAGCACACAAGCCAAAACACCCCCAAAGTCCAGGCCTCTCAACCAATGCCTTCTTCACCGCCTCCACTCCTCTCCTCTGAGCTCGTCCTTCTACACTCCCGACTCCAGCCATTGAATGGAGGGAGGCGGCCCCTTTTATACACACCCGGACGTGATCCATGTGCCTCCTGATGAGCTTCAGCCGCCCCTTCCTGGTGTGGCAGAAGTACCGACTCTGCACCTGGAAGCACTCCGGGTGTCCCTGGTCTTCTTCCCCCCAGCACTTCCGGGTGTGGCAGAAGTGCTGAGGGCCAGGGCTCTTCAGGCATCCGGGCGCCCCCTAGCGGTGACCACGGGTCCCTATAGGGTTGAACTTCCAAGCTCCGTTCCCGTGGTCCCCAAAGCCACCAGGTCGGTTCCCCCTCGTGGTCTGGAGCCACTCGCCACAACTCCAAATCCATTATCAGTGACTTCCTGACGGCATTTAAGTGCACTGGGAGGGGTCGATTGTGATGGCCTACGCCACTCTACTTGCGTGAAGACTTATCTTGTTCAATCTTGTTCTATAACTCCATAGGTAAGAGAACTTCTACATGATCTCAGTGCTGATCGGTGAAATATGCTGTGTTTGCCGGATATTTCATCAGAAATTTGCTAAACGGCCGGCTTAGGCAAACTTTTTTCCCCAAGCGGCCCATGATGCTTTGTGAGGCCAGCACAACGTCACAGAGCTGTAGCAGCCACGCGGACAACTTTCCCGCATGCCACGTCCAGCCACCATAACAAAACCTCCCACTGTGTCATTCCATCTGAACTCGTACGGTGCCGAGGTGTCACCTGTTACATGGCTGCACTCGGGTCCCAATCTGGGATCCTGAGGTGGTTTGTCATGTGGCGGGTGTGGCAATGCGCTGTATCAGCGTGGGCTCCTGACCTCTCTCTCCCTACTGTAAGAACGTTGCTGATGGGACCATCACTGGGATGCAAAGCACACAAGGAAAGAATAAAAAAGGTCATATCAGCTACTGAGATGCGCTCGAAGCGTCCACCGAATCACTTGACAGTGTTACGCAGTATTTTTCCAGGAATTGATGCATGCAACCAGGGCCCTTTTGCCCGGCCATGGTCACCTCCACACTAGGAGCCTGGGGGATCAAGTGTGCCCAAAGCGTAACCTCCCTCTGGGACGCTAGATGGCAGCCCCCCTGGGTTGCAGCGGTGCCTCCAGCAGGGCTTCATGGGAGTTGGAGTGTGGTACAGCCCTGTTGGGATCTGCAGGTGCCAACAGGGGGTGCTGCAGCAGGAGCTGCTGAGTCCTTATGGGCAGTTCTTCCTACACACCTGGAAGTGCTGCAGCAAATGAGTCCTCAAACACCTGGAGCACTTCCGGGTGCGTTATAAAAGGAGCCAGCAGCCGCTACTCGGAGAGCCAGAGTTAGGGGAAGCAAAACTAAGCTTGACCCGAGGAGTGGGAGAGAAGGAAAAGAGAGAGAAGAATATTGTGTTTGTGCTATGCTTGTGCTTGGACCGTGTTGAAAGTGTGGGAAACGGGGGAAGGCGTTCCCAACAAAGAAAAAAGAAAATAAAAACCAAAGTGTGTGCTTTGAACTTGTGCCCCATGCTTGTCTGTGTCGGGTTCAGGTGGCAGTGCCAGCCTGGGTGGTCCACAGAACCTAAGTGCGCTCATTTAATGAACTTGCAGTCTTTTCAACCCCCAGGACTCTTTGATTGCTGTATGAGGGTCGTCAGGGAATGTAAAAAGGTAAAAATGGGCCCTGAAGCCCCACAGATTGTCAAATACTGCCAGATTTCCACCCTCACTTCCCTTAAGTATTCATTTTTGTCAAAAAAAAAATTTGCAGTATTGGGGTACTGCTGGCAGAGCCGCACCACATGGCTACTTATGCCTGCAAATTAGCCAAGTGCCTAGCAACACCGCAAAACAAGCCTTAACTCTTTGAGGGCTGAATATTTTTTCTGAAAAGCACACAAAGCAACGGTTTCATGCAGAAATCAACAGAAAAGGTCTGTTGCTGTGTGGGGTTTCCGCTAGTTTGGCAGGAATGCACAGCAGGCTGGCTGCCAGGATGTCTTCGCGTGGCGTCTGCTGGAGCCAATCCCAGCCAACACAGGGCGCAAGGCAGGAAACAAACCCCGGGCAGGGTGCCAGCCCACCGCAGGCTCTTGATTATATTCGTTATAATTCAAATGACCAACTGCCACTTAGCAGGCATTATTATTTCACAATGATGTCACGTGAAGATATTCACCAAGATGGTCCGTATGGAAAATACAGATAAGCCAAAGATAATATTTTTTACATTAGACTTGAGGATTTCTCTCTTCTATAATCCGCTTACACATTTCAGCTCCCAAAAGCCAAATCCCTGCGTGAGAAGTGCACATCAGCATCTATTTACCCCCGCCATCACTTTTCCGAAGTTTCAAATGACTAAACTCAAATTGCTTTGTGTAACTCCTTCAGCATCACAGCACCAGGCAGAAAAGAAAAATTAGTCTGCATTCGTAAATTTGCTATTCTGTGCAGATTTCAGGAATTTATTTTTACTGCAATGGATACTCTTGTTTTATTGAATCAAGGCCACACTTCTCATGTAGCAATATAAACTTACACAGATGTCTCTGTATATTATTTAGTTTACTGAAAGACACAGATGGCCATCATAGCAGATCACTGTAGTGGGGCAGACGTACAAAACCAAAGCACATCCCATCAAAGATGGCAGAACTTGCCCCGTCCTATGAAATGGAATAAAAGAGATGACCGGAGATCTGAGCACAAGCCCACAAGGCTGACATTTCACTTGGATGTCATCGTCTTGTAAGAGGTGGTGAAGGTCCAGTGGGGCTGGTGGCTGATTCACTGCCCACCGCTGAGTCTCACTCGTGCTGCAGAAAACTGGAACTAAACATCATGGGACTGATAGAGTCGAGCAGCACAATGAACGTAAATCTGCTAAAGTAGCCGAAGCTGCTCAGGTATATTTGTGGAATGGCTCAGCAAAACGTTTGAGAGTTCGCCCCGGGGACAGTACCAAGGTGATGCATACGTGGCATTTTATTTGTTTTTACATTTTATTTCCTTTTAGACATTCTGGTGTGTGTTGTAACAGATGGCCGGCACCTCAACCTGGCCGGGACGCCCCTGAGATGGAAGGATGGGGGAAAGCAGTTTTTCTAGGACACTGCAAGACGCTAGATGGTAGCTTCCCTGGACTGCAGTGGTGCCCCAGATTCCCACAGGGCATTATGGGACATGGAGTTTAATACCACAGCCCTGCTGGGTACCGTGGGTGCCACCAGGGGACGCTGCAAGAGAACCTGGGGAGTCATGTCTCACCTACAGTTCCAGAAGTACTACCGAGTCACGGGGACGAAAGCCCAGAAGTACTTCCAGGCTGAAGAAAATTCAAGTTCTCCATTCGACCTGGAAGTGTTGGCAAGTCACATGGACGGAAGGACAGAAGCACTTCCGGGTCGGGCACTATTTAAAGGACTGTTGGGAACCCAGCAAGTGAGCCAGAGTGGGGTGGAGGTGGACAAAGCTTGCTGGGAGGAGTGGAGAAGATAGAGATAGAGATAGAGAAGTGTGATTAGTGCATTGTATTTACTTGTGTTATTGTGGCTGTGGTGCTTAAGGGTACTCTTAAAGAAGAAAAATAAATTACTGCATAAAGTCGAGTATAAGTCGGGCCTAGAAACCTGAAAAATCGATCATAAAATCACACCCCGACTTATACGCCTGTTCAAAAATGCAACAATTAACTTTTATTTTTTTTGTTTTACTTCTTCTTGCCTCCTCCAATCTCGTCCCAGTTTTTCAGATGCATCGAATTTTGTTGCAATAGCTCAGTTACCAATTTCTTTCGCCACTTCAACGACGTTTAATTTAAAACCAGCTTCATATTTTCTTCTGATTGAATGCTCCATCGTAGATAAGGGATGCTCTCACAATAAAGGTGCATGAGGGTGTGAGATACAGAAAACACAAAACAGTGCAAACGACGCTTCGGAATAGTTTGTGTATTACCGTGTGGTCATGTAGGCACAATACACAGAAATAAAGTAGGCCGTGTGCTCCGTGGTTAGGGTTAGGGTTAGGTGGATGTTAGCATATCGTAATCTCTTTTTCCGCATTTGACTCATAATATCGACATTCTGAAATACCAGAAATTATACGATAAAATCAAGTCCCGAAAATATATATGGATATTCTTAGTGCTTTTACCTGATGTCCTGGGTGTCTGTCTGTTGAGTTTAAAGGGGCAACAGTGTCACTTAGTGTCCACAGTGTGTATATTTCTGTGTCTATCTATTTATGTAGTGTATTTATTTATTTATAAATATAAAAAGCTTAGGAACAGCACAGTCCCATATGTGCCCTCTAGTGGCCAGTAGATGTTTCCACCTACAGCTTTCCATTCCAGGCCCTACTCTTTCTTGAAAGAGGGTCACACTACAGTGGTGTTGTGAACTAGGAGTTCCAATTAAGTTCCAAACGCACTTCTGAAAATGCCCACTATAGGGGGATATCAGCATCAAACCCCAGCAAGTAATAAGGGCAAACACGGCGTCTTCATTAACGTAAACAGTTTACCGTCACACAAATGCACTGAAATAAAAGCAAGCTCCGTTGAGCACAAAAGTCAAAATGGAGCAGCCTGAAACAAAAGAAGATCCGGGCAAAGGAGGCCCCGAAACAGAAATCCAGAAACGTGGTTGAAAATCCGGTAATAACAATGAGCAGATGAAATCACGAATAACTCAGTACTCACTGGTATATTCAAAATAAACCTCCAGGAATTGTGGGAGACCCTTTGAATTTGTACGGTGGGCAGCAGTTCCTGGCGGTGATTGCTAGGTGGCCCCACCCCTCAGTAGACCACCCACTAAACACACAGAACATAGTAAAGGCAAATGATAAAATCAAATTTAAAGAATGATGTGCATTATGAACATAAACAAAAGAATCAACAATGAACAAAAGAGACCTCCAAAACATGAATATGAACCCCTGCTGAGACAGGACAGGCAGAAATTGTTAGGTCATCTTCCCACTAGCAACCAGTCCTTCCCAGGGTCCTCTCCTTGAGGTGGCATCTCTCTGCCTGCACCCATGCTTGTTACCCCCTTCAGGACACACGGGGCTTACTGCCCCCAGTGTCCTCTGTGCTTTCTCACCAGCATTTAGAGGACCTCCTCTGTTGCTAATGTAGTCCTCTTACTCAGGTAACCTCATAGCCTGATAAATTATACTGGAAACCCCCAAATTACGACTCACAGTCAGGAGGCACGTGCCAGCAAAGACACTTTCTAGTGTTAAGTACTGTACTGCTAATATCAGCAATCCAACATCATTCCAAAGTAACAGTGAGTAATAATTAATAAAAGGACAGGATCAACAAACACTGCTGTCGGGCATTCGCAGAAGACACACACAATGGGGTGCCACCCGAGAGGAGCATTCAAAGATAACCTTCATCAAAGGTGGGAGGAGAAGCAGCTCAGAACATCAGGCCCAGTCAAGTGGGAAGGCAGCAGCACAATGGCGGTCTGCGCCAGCATTTATTGTCAGCATTTTGAAGTGACACAGGGCCTTCAGAGAAGGCAGAGGAGGGCACATTCTCGAAAAAACGAGCAAATTATGTTTTGTGAATGAATGTGACTTACCAGAGGCTGATGACAGTATCATGTTCCCAGATTTTTGGACCTCGTCAAATTTAGCAAAAATTACATTCAACCTGTTTGAGGAAAAACAAAAAGGAACAGATTAGACTCGGATGTAAACGCGCCAAGGCCATTTGTGATTCACTCTCACAAGCACCTGACAAGCTGAAGTGTGTGTGCGCGTGCGTGTGTGTGTGTGTGTGTGTGTGTGCGTTCAATCCATTCCTTGTGATTCAGTCACATGATACACACCATTAATAGACTGACTGGCATTTTAAAGTGACAATGGCCTCTTTAATCCACTGTCCTACATCACCTGGACCGCAGCGAGCGAGCAGTGGATCGGCCATTGATGACCCTCAGGCTCAAACTCCTCGTCATCTTCTCTGCCCCACACTACGATCAATTGACTGATCAGGCTACCTACCTACCCATCTCTGGCTGACCAACAACTAAACGCTAACTCAAGAAACCTAAGCTGCGTCCACACTGCTACATTTTCGTTCTGACCCGAGTCCCTGCCCTGGTGTTTTTAACCACTGAAAACAAAGACTTTTGAAAACGCCCTCCAGAGCCGTATGTTTCTGGAGATGGCGGCTCAGCATTGCAGTGTGGATGAGTGAAAACGCAGAGTGAGTTCTGATTGGTTTGTGCATGTTATGTAGCCCCTCCCTGATTGGATCCTGCTCTTTACAACGTCTCATTCACTGACTGGTCAGTTGGCGTTTTGGTCAGGAAGGATCCCAGGGGGGCATTGTAAAGTGTGAAAAAGAAGGAAAGCAGGATGCTCCCTGACTCAACCAAGAGATTAGTAGAGGGTACCAAAATGGATGGAAATACGTCGACATCCCAGCTGAGGGGGGGCCAAAGAATCATGGGAGGCCAATATATTAGAGATGAAGGGGGAGACAACTAATTGGGTCTGTTTACTCCCCTGACATGCTAGCTGGCGGCATCCATGGGATAGAGTACCCATACAGACACCTGCAGGGTATGCTGGGAGTTGTAGTCCCATGAGACGGCCCTGTTGGGTTCCGTGGGTGTCGTCAGGGAGTGCTGCTGGGATCCAATATCCTTACTTTGTCAGGCTACCTATGGGTCTGTACACCGGGGTCTCACACAAAAGGGGCCGCTCTGCCTCATCCAGGCGAGTTGCAGTCGGGTGGAAGAAGAGGACTGGAGGAGTAGGAAGGAAAGAGAATAAGAGAACTGAACTGTGTTTTTGGGCAGCTGTGGAGAGAGAAGGTCAGGTTTTACTGTGGTTTTAAACCAGGGACTGGCGTCTGTGAGGTTGTGTCTGGGATGCTGCAACACCCCCTACAGGTCACACTCTACGGAAGCAAACCATAATCCAACATGGCGGACACAGAGGAGATGATGGCTTCCATGGCACTTGTTGTGTTGCTTACCTGTCGTGTTTGCATGCAGCACACTTGCTGCAAAAGGCAAATAATTTACCAGTTGCCACAGTTTTATGACTTATCCCATGGCTGGCAGCATTGCCATCCCCTTAAGGATTTTTCCCACCCATGTGGACATGCCCAGTGTAGGTGACTAGCTACGTCATATGTGTCATCAGTCATTTTAGTGCGGGTGCAGATACTTTGGTAAATGATGCGAAAATGCTAGAGAGGGCAGAGGTCATTAAAAATGGTGCTATTAAATGAAAATACATTAATGTGGTGGATGTAGCTTTAGGCTTTTTAATTTAAATTATTTATTAATAGATTGTTCACAGGTGATAACATGGAGAAGACTCTACAACATAAAACACTTTAAAACAGCAGGCCTGTGCCACCTGCGTCCCATTCTGACAAGCAGTAGCAGCAGCAGTCGAGGTGTTGGCAGAATAAAAGTAAATTCTTATGCTCATGTACGACCAACTTGCAACACAACTCATACACTCCGACATAAGGCCTGCCTGCCATTTTGATACTGTGATAAATTGAAAGCTTTTTGTTTTCAATCGCAGCTGACTTGACGTGTGAGCCCAAGTTGTGGGTCACAAACTATCAAAGTGTCCCCAGTAACAGTTTACCTTTGTTATTTTGTTAACAAATGCAGTTAGAGTTTGAGGACAGCTTGAGAGTGCCCCCTACTGGTCACACCTTACATTACCCCATTGTAGAGTGTTGTTTGGCCCACTTTAGTACTGTAAGGCCTTGTACGTTTAGTACTCATTCCCTTTACCCTAAGAAAGACCAACAAAACATCCTGGAGGTGAAAAGGGTGTTAAACATTTTAACAAAAGACATCTCCAGATTGTTTAAATGTATGGACGGATCCAGTGGGTCATGACCAAAACGCATCCCAAATTTTAAGAGGCTTTGGCAGCTTCTGTCTCGCCTCACAGTATAAAACCCTCAATGCCGTTGTGTTATTCCGGTTCCTGAACGTTAGCAAGTTGAGCTCTGGAGATGGCGTTACAGAAAGTGGGCTTATCCTCTGACGGCAGCGGCTTAGCCACATAATCAGATTCAAATCCTGCATTCAAATGAAACCTGCAGGAGAATTAGTGGCCCACATTTATGAGTGGGAACTGCCAGTAAATATTGGGGCACTTTAGAAACTAGAAGAGGAGCAAGTCAGACAGTGCCGGCATGACATGACGTTCAGGGACGTTCGGCGATCGAGTTAACTAACGGAGATGGAAGTGGGAGCATTTCACAGCTGTTTACGTGACTTCAGAGTCGTTAAACATTTTTGTATGCAGAAGAGAAAGCCGCTGTCATTATCAGGGCTGAAGTTTGAGGTTTTACAGACATTTCCTACAGTGGAAGCCATTTTGTGTACCGTTGTCAGGGTGGCGTCCCGCGTTTCAAGGGGTGTGGTCTCTGGGGTCGTGACCTCAG
Organism: Polypterus senegalus; assembly: GCF_016835505.1. Taxonomy (NCBI): domain Eukaryota; kingdom Metazoa; phylum Chordata; class Cladistia; order Polypteriformes; family Polypteridae; genus Polypterus; species Polypterus senegalus. The sequence continues at coordinate 2,320,595 of NC_053159.1, read as the reverse complement.
AAGGGATACAAGGTCAGAGTCTGAACTGAGCTTTAAACCGATCTGCAGATAAAATCTTCTAAATCTTTTGTGAATTCTCTTTCTGTTCTTTTTCATGTCTTGCCTGGTTTTCGACTTCTTGCCTGAATATTGACTGTGACTTTTTATCTCTCCTCTGGGTTTCTGTTATTTTGTTTTTATTTGTTTTGTTTTGCCTTTTTACAGGTATCTCCCGGGTTTTACGAGAGCAATCAGTTATTTGATTTGCTGCCGAGTCAGGACAGCAGCTACACGTGCTAGTCGACTACATTAAACACGTGACTTTGAACAGCACTTTACAACGGATGTGTTTACAGTCCTATGAAAAAGTTTGGGAACCGCTCTCAGCCTGCCTAATAACGGACTCTCCTTTCAACAACAAAGATAGCAGTGGTACGTCTTTCATTTCCGAGGAACATTGGAGTACTGCGGTGTTTTCCGAACAAAGATTTTTAGTGACACAGTATTTAGTTGTATGAATTTAAATCAAATGTAAAAAACTGGCTGTGCAAAAATATAGGCACCCTTGTAATTTTGCTGATTTGAATGCCTGTCGCTGCTCAATGCTGATTACTTGGTTGGATGAGCTCGTTAAGCCTTGAACTTCACAGACAGGAGTGTCCAATCATGAGTGGTCAAAGATATTTAAGGTGGTCAATTGCAAGTTGTGCTTAATTCCCTGTGACTCTCCTCTGAAGAGTGACAGACAGCATGGGATCCTCAAAGCAACTCTCCAAAGATCAGAAAACAAAGATTGTTGAGTCTCCTGGTTTAGGGGAAGGCTACAAAAAGCCATCTCAGAGGTTTAAACTGTCAGTTTCAAGTGTAAGGAATGGAATCAGGAAATGGAAGGCCACAGGCACAGTTGCTGTTAAACCAACACAGCAGGTCTGGCAGGCCAAGAAAAATACAGGAGCGGCATATGAAGAGGCAGGATTGTGAGAATGGTGACAGACATACACAGATCACCTCCAAAGACCTCAAGAACATCTCGCTGCAGATGGTGTATCTGTACATCGTTGTACAATTCAGCACATCTGTATGACAGGGTGATGAGAAAGAAGCCCTTTCTGCACTCGCTCCACAAACAGAGTCGCTTGTTGTATCAAATGCTCATTTAGACAAGACAGATTCATTTTGGAACAAAGTGCTTTGGACTGATGAGACACAAATTGAGTTATTTGGTCAGAACAAAAAGCACTTTGCATGGCTGAAGAAGAACACCGCATTCCAAGAAAAACACCTTCTACCTCCTGTCAAATTTGGTGGAGGTTCCATCATGCTGTGGGGCTGTGTGGCCAGTTCAGGGACTGGGGCGCTTGTTAAAGTCGAGGGTCGGATGAATTCAACCCAATATCAACAAATTCTTCAGGATAATGTTCAGGCATCAGTCACATAGTTGAAGTTACTTACACAGGGGTTGGATATTCCAACAAGACAAGGACCTAAAACACAGTTGGAAATCTACAAAGGCATTCATGCAGAGAGAGAAGCACAATGTTCTGGAATGGCCGTCACAGTCCCCTGACTTGAATATCATCAACAATCTATGGGATGATTTGAAGCAGGCTGTCCATCAAATTGAACTGAACTGGAGAGATTTTGTATGAAGAATGGTCAGAAATACCTCCGTCCAGAATCCAGACACTCATCAGAGGCTACAGGAGAACATCGTCGAGAGGCTCAAAGGAGCAAAAGGAGGCTCAGCTAAGTATGGATGTCATATCTCTGTTGGGGTGCCCACATTTATGCACCTGTCTAATTTTGTTATAATGCATATTTTCTGTTAATCCAATAAACTTAATGTCACTGCTGAAATCCTACTGTGTCCATAAGGCATGTCGTACATTAAAAGGAAGTTGCTACTTTAAAAGCTCAGCCAATGAGAAACAAAAATCCAAAGAATTAAGAGGGGTTTCCAAACTTTTTCATATGACTGTACTTGCGCTTCAATGGGCCAAATATTCACAGAAACCATCACTCCTGTTTTAGAAACCGGGTTACTGGCTTCTGAAAAACCTGCCTAACAGAACCCGACTATCGTGCCATATAAACCCTTAACCAGGCTACAGTTAAAGGCGCTCTGTCAGATCAGAGGACTGAATTGTGTTTTTGGCAGCTGTGGAGAGAGAAGCGTGTGCCAGGTATCACTGTTATGATAACACCACATTGGCCCAGGACGACGAGTAAAGTATGGACGCGGGTCATTAGTGTGTCCTGTAAGGACTGATACCCCCCTTCAAGTTGGGATCTTGGCTTGTGCCCAGTGTGGCCAGTGCAGGCTCGGAGTCTCCCCAACATACATGTTCCAGGAAATGGAGGGCAAATGAAACATATCAAATTTGGCAGCACTGTGGTGCCGCAGTGAGTGCTGCTGCCTCATTTTGTCTGAGTGGCTTTTGAGGGGGTACTCAACTTTTTCTGAACCCATGCTACACAAACTCTAAATTGACCCCAAATTAGTAACTGTCTTGCTTGACTGTGCCCCATATCGACTGAGGGGCTCTGGCCCCCATGACGCCTCACTGAGGGTAAGCGGCTTTGACGATGGATGTTAAAGAAAAAGCTCAAAACACCTCAGGCTGTGAATTTGGTACCCGTCAAATGAAGTGTCACTTCTATACAAATATTAATCCAGTGCTGTCATTAACATTTCTGTATGTGCGCCTGGATAAGCAAATTTTGGTGGCAATTAGATGAGTTACGGGAGTTTGAGAGCAGGCCGATCTTCTAACTGCAAGAAAAAGAAATGCGACAGAAGTAGGACAAGAAATTAATGAATCCAGAAGCCCAGTGAAACTCCAAGTGCCATGGGACTTCGGCCGCCAGGCTGGCGTCTGCTTAAGCTTCAGCCTGTGGACGTCAAACACAAAGCGTGCAGCCATGGGTTTAATATAAACAGCTGATCTTGCCGGGATACCTACAGCAAAGTGTTAGGATATCCGCGCTTAAAGTCAACAAACCGAACGGGAGACGTCGGAATCGTAAGCCTCTGGCTACCCTGCAGCTGCCGCTTTTGTCATTTGTGTTGACAATCTGAAGGGCGAGGATAAAGAGTTTACTTAATTCAGCTGTGATGACACACCAAGAGCTTGAAAATGACAACTTCGACCAAAACATGCAGGAGGACGCTTACAAAGACGTGAAGTCCAAATGGCAACAATCCTCAGCAGATTCAGCGTCGCGAAACAGACGAGTCACGATGTAACTGCAAAGTCCACTGAGAATTCAATGAGAACAGGCCTCAGCCAGTTCAAAGATCCTGCAGAAACAGCTCGTCTTCTTTGATTTGGTTCTGCATTGTCCAAGGAATTAGCTCTCCTTAGCTTCGTGAGGTGACTTCATTTAGTGACGTATACATTAAGGTGAGGGTGCAGGTGTAGAACGCTCATACCGTACCTTCAGAAAGTGCTCACTTCTTCACGTATCGTTTTGTTGAAGCCTTATGTTAAAATCATTTACAGTCATTACCCACACACACACACACATTTAGCAGCACTCAATACCCCCAGAATGAAAAAAAGTTTTACAAAGTTATTAAAGTGAAAAAACTGAAAAATCACATCGTATTTAGAGCCTTGACTTCGCTCTTAGTTGAAGCCCCTTTGGCAGCCATTCCAGTCAACATTCTTCTCTGCAGATCCCCTCGAGCTGTGTCTGGTGGACGGCGACGTTCAGGTCTCTTATGAAATGTTCAGTCGGGTTCAAGTTCAGGCTCAGTCTGGGCCACTCAAGGACATTCCCAGAGTTGTCCCTAAGCCACTCTCCCCTGTTGTCTTTGCTTTGTGAACCTTCAGCCCACTCGGAGGTCCAAGAGCTCTGGAGCAGGTTTTCATTAAGGACATCTCTAAACTTTGTTCCTTCCGGCTTTCCCTCGACTCTGTCTATCTAGTCTACCGGACCCTGATGCTGCCACCACCACCACCACCACCACCAGGCTCTACTGTAGAAATGTCACTGCACCGGGTGATTAGCAGTGCCTGGTCTCCACCAGACGTGACACGGACAACTGAGACCATGCTGTGTAATCTTGGTTTCACCAGTCCAGAGAGTCTTGTTTGTCACAGTCTGAGTCTTTTTTAGTGCGAGTTCTACCATAATGTCACTCTTCTATAAGGTGTCAAGTATAATTTATTACATACACTGCATAAACTATAGATGACTAACTTGAACTTAAACTGTGCAGATAATCTTTGGCCAGATCAACGCTATTAAATGTGAAAGATAACAGCATGTGAACTAATAGGGCAAAAACACAATTGTGATGTCGTGTGACTTCACCTCGTGTGAAACCAACAAAAATAAAAAGGATTAATAATAAACATACCTGGACTGAGGCAATCCCTTTTTACTAAGGTCTGCTCGCACTCGTTCCCCCACATGTCTGTATATTTCCACAAGACAATTCATTGCTCCATCTCGAACCTACAGGTAAATAGAAATGAAATGATTTTATTCCATATGGTGATGTGTGCCCCTTATACCACTTCCACACTTGACATTTCTTTTATTTTGTAGAATGTCCTGAGGAGGTTACCTAAAAAAACAAGCAACTCCGGGCCAGCAGTGCATTCTGGGTATCGGCGTGCTAAACAAGCAACTCCGGGCCAGCAGTGCATTCTGGGTATCGGCGTGCTAAACAAGCAACTCCGGGCCAGCAGTGCATTCTGGGTATCGGCGTGCTTTCCTAGACTGCGAGGGTTACGATTGTGTTTTAAGTATTTTAGTGTTTTTCACTTTATGTAAATCTTATCATTTTACGCCAACTCCTTTGTTTGTTCTTTAGCTCATTTTTTTATGTATAAGTTTGCCACAGCCCTTACAAGCCATGTTATCTGTTGAAGACAGGGGATAAAATAAATGTCAAAGTATTTGCTAATTCTTCTGCTGCATCTACCCTCAGCAGCTTTCCTCGGTATCCTCGTTCGTCTGAACCTCACTTTCCCGGTGCTTCCTCTCTCGAGCGTGTGCCTGTAAAGCCTGCTTCTCAGACTCTGTCATAAAGAGACGCTGTCCACTTTTAGACTTCCTGTCTTTAAAGGCGACTCTCAGTGTGCCTCCTAAGCCTTGTGTGTCTCACACGCACACTATCTCTTATATACATTTCTCTTCTGGTTCATCCTGCTTCCACTTCAAATCCGGTCCCGCCCACACGCAGCCGACACAGCATTTCTTGATTCCTATTCGTCCTCTTCCAAACCCTTCCCCACACTGCCTGCGGCCTCCCATACACCTTGCTATTTTCGTTATACTGCGACGGTCGTTTCCTAAGCCTTTGTTATAAAATAAATGACAGTATCTTCTCTGTCGACAGGCTTTTGTACAACGTCATCTCTATTCCGGGATCCGGTAACCCTAACCCTATCAGTGGATTATTTCTTGACACAAACGGTTCACAAAGGCAACGCACCGTTTTCTGTTCGTATTCTTACACCGCCGTATGTTACAGCAGGCGTCGGCTATCTAGGTAACCTTAATTTTACTGTAAATCTTGAAGCTCTTAATCCAGTATTGTCTTGTACTTGTTAATAGGTGACTCTGTAATATAAGGCACGCATTGTCCTTTGAGATGGCAGTCGATGAACACCAGCACAGACAAGCAATACTGGAAAGGGGAAATTAGCACAGTCCCTCCTAACCCATTAATGGCCGTGCTTGGTGGACTCCCAGGTGGGCTTCAAATGGAGGACAAACAAACTGTAATGGCCTTCACGTCGACTTATCTTGCTCAAATGGAAGAATCCTAACCCACCTCTGTTAATTCAGTGAGTAACTGATGTTAACTACAATTTGAAATTGGAAAAAATCTAATTCTCACTTAGAGGATCTGTGCAAAACTTTTTAAAAACCCGTCAGGATCTAATCAATAATATTTTAGAATAAGCATTTAAATTGGGGAAAAATATTCCTTTCTCTCTTTACTACTCTCAATGGCTTTGCTCGGGCTGTTGGCCATCCTCTCTTTCTCATGGGTGGGCGTTGATTTGAATTTAGTTTTAAGTTTTCACTTCATTGTACGTTTTAAAAAAATTCAATAAAAGATTAAAAAAAGAAGAAAACAAAGTGGTGAAGCCCGTGTGCTTGACGTGTAATGGACACAAATTCATGCCACTGTGGCATCGCATGATGGTGAAGAGCACAGAAAAGTGATGGCGCTCAGAGGAAAGGGCAGACACCCCTTGGCACAAGCGGTTCTGTCCACTGTGTCTTTAATTCTTCATGTAGAATTCTAAATAAATCCTCGACTTTGTGAGTTAAATTATTAAGCCTGTTGTTTTTCTTCCACAATAATGCCACCAAAGCCTAACTGGCCAATCAGCATTAGCGTTAGCATTTTATTGTAGAGCTGATGAGTACATGTCACCTGATTGCTTCAGCTCTTTGCTGCGCCATTAGCTTTCCTGATTATCTTGTTCAGCTCCCTCTTGATTTTTTCCTCAATAGCAACTTTAATTATTTATTCATTTATTTACACCATTTTTGTTCTGATCTTTTGTGATTTTTCGCTCTTTGCTCGTTTGTCATTTCCCACTTGCTTTTGCTGATGTGGGATGTCATTTTTTTATCTTTTTTAGCAGCTTGGTAATTTTGGAAATTGAACTCTTTTTTCTTGAATTCCTGTATTTTGAAGGTTGGTCCCTTGACCAAAAAATGAATGAAATTAAATGAAATCAAATGAAATGAGTGGTTGGTCATGGAGTCCTAAATGAGGCACATTACCTGCACTGTGAGGGAGTGTCAGTTATGGCACTACAGTAATGTGGCACGATTACCCGAGGGTGATTCAGCTTGCAGGATCTTCATTGTTGAGGACTCGAGCGGCCCAATCAGGCCAAAGGGACGCCCACATAATACCTGGCAGAGGCAGATAGATGGTCACTTCTGGAGGGTGGGACTGGACCGCTTGTCCGCCTAGGGGTTGCCAACCAGAAACCTGAGCTGTTTCATTGTGTGGTGGTTGCAGCAACACGCTGAACCAGTGCCTGCTCCCCAACCTGACCTGATCTGTACCTTGACATTTTGAATTCTTGGTCTGTTTTGACTTTTTCTTTAATTTAATAATTGCAAATGTATATAGTTTTGTTCATTTGTGCCTGGGGTTTAACAGCTCCCCTCTCCCTTCAGAGATATTTGTAACCCTTACGGTTTTTGAGGGTGTAGGCTTTGAGGTAGTGGTCTGTATTCCTACAGAAATCCCTTAGGACCCGACCCTGCAGCGCTGGACTAAGATTTAATGGCAGTGAGCGGATACGGGCGAGTTGACTTGAGCGGCCACTGATGAGTCTCTGAGCAAATCCTTGAAAAAGAAATAAACTATAAAGCAGCTAAGCAGCAGCCCGCTGGTTTTCTTTTCAACCAGTTTTTACCCAGAGGCAAATCCATGTCTAGTACTGAACTGTCATATTAGCAGATTAGTTGATTTGTGCGTCAGTTTCTTTACTAATTTATAAATCCATTCCTCTGTAGAGGTTTACAAAGAACTTCACCACAACAACAAACACAAGGCCAACACAACAACACCAGTTTATCATAAGGAGACGCTCCTTTCACATTGGACTCAGTTGAAGTTAATTTCAACGGCTGTTAAGACGGTTTCTGGAGTGTTCATCGACCTAACCGGGACAGGGAATGCAGGGAGTCTCTAAATCAACAAGCATGGGTCAGACGTCAGCTCAGACCTTCTCTACAAAACGTGCATGGAATGAGATGGCCGCCCGCACAGGACTCACTACTTCAGCTCGTCGGTGAAGTTCCTACAATACCACAGAGACAGAAGGAGAGAACTGGCGTATAAATGAATAAAACTCTTACCTGACTAGTTGGATCACCTAATAAATTACATATATGTGGCACAATTTTGCTTAGAGTTAGACCTTGAGCTCCATATCTGGAAAGAGAAGTAAATAAACATCATGACAGGATGAAGCGGAATAGACGAGAAATCATTTTTAACAGGATTTTAACATGTCAGCCAGGGTTTCACCTGCCACTGCAGTTAGAAGTTGGGCCACCCAGTAATCTACAGGCACCACCTTAAATAGGGTAAAGGCCTGGTGGCATCGCGTCTTGAAGCATATTAAAGTGATCTGACTAAATGGCTGGGAATTTTCAAAGGAAGCACACTGCAACCAAATCTTCCATGGAAAGATCAGACCATTATCTGCGGCACAGCTCCTGGTCCGGGCTTTGGTCAGGTCACATCTGGACAACTGCAGCTCTCTGCTGGAAGGAGCACCGACATGTGTCACCAAGCCAGAGCAGATGATTCAAAATGCAGCGAGCGGCACGTCTGATGTTCAAGCAGCTGAGGTGGGCACAGGTCAGTTCTCTTCTCAGGTCACCCAGTAGCGGCACATATGAAGTTCAAATGGGTGCTGCGCATCTACAGAGTAGTCAGTGGGTCCGCACCCGAATATATGGTGACACTCGTGATGTCCTGTGTGCTCTCTGGTCTGCTGCTGGATGGTGATTCAGGATGCCACCTCTACGTGGCAGCAAATCTCAATGCAATCTCTCTTCATGTCCAGCTCCACCAGAATGCCCGACTCCCTCAGTGTGTTTAAGAAGGCTTTGAAAGACCCTCTTCTTCACTGGATGTCTGCCTAACTGGTAATGGCTTTGTTGGGCTCTTGTAACCATCAAAGTATAACTTGCTTACCCATTGCTCTGAGCCATTCAATTCTGATGATCAAGTTTATACCCTTGTCCTGTCAGACGTGTCCCCAAACAGTCCAAAGTCTGACATTTACTCAGTTGTGCTGACCTCTTTTGTAAGTCACTTTGCATACAAGTGTCTGCTAAGCAAAGTAATGTAGAGTTTAGAACAACTTAATAAGAACAGGCAGCCAGTCCGCCCAGTTAGCTCACCAGTCCTAATCTCTGAGATTCTCCAAATTATATCGAGTCGAGATTTGAAGGTTCCTGGTGTCCTACTCGCCGCTACAGTACTCTGTCACTTATCCCATGTCTCCCTGAACAGGGGACATCTTCAGGGCTTATTCACTGCTGCAATTCCACTCCAAGCCAGGGGTTGGTGCTGTCGTTCACATCTTCTCCCTTTTTTGCCCACAGAAGGGAAGATCGAAGGCAAGAGGAACAGTGATGACATCACTTCCGCTTCAGCCAATAAACCCACCTCTTCCTGCCAGGAGCAAATTTGTGAGCGACGCCAACGGATAGTCTCAGCTAATCTATGACTTCAGAAGAAAGACATCACTCCACAGCTCTGGCTGACGACTGCTTTGTTGATTTTTGTTTCCCTTGGTCAGTTTATCTGCCAATTATACAGATGCCCTAACTTTTTATCTTTGTCTGGCTCTCATTCTTAAGATGTGAAAAGAAAAACTTTCTAACATTTGTGTGAACGTTGCCTTTAACAAGTTGCCACCTGTGTCCTTGAGTTACTGGGGGAGATTCTGTTTCAGAGTTAACAGCCATCTTTTCTTATTTTTCTTAATTCCACCGTCCTTAACAATGAATCTACGGTTTTCTACATTTTAATTGAATTTCTCTATTGAATGTTAAAGTAGTTCCCACATAAACTGTTGTTATATCTTTTACAATAACTCTATAAAAATGGAGGAAAGTTAACTTACGCATTTAGTGTGGCAATAAGGCAAAGACAAACACCTTCTCGAGTTCGGTTATTCTTATGCTTGAATCCTCCTAGCATTCGATCCCAGACATACTGTAGGAAAATACAAAACACAATCAAGATGTCAGTCTCTTCTTTGAAAAGAGAACGGTCTCACCTGATAGTCCCGGCTAAACTGACCACCAAGGCCTGCTAATCATTCCCTAATAGAATTGATTAAATAGTTCAGAAATGAACTAAAACATCTCTAATTGGCAGTCTCTCTTACCCCTTCACCACCTAGTGGCTAATGTGCAAAATGGCTGCCATTGCAACATCCAGATGAATGATACACATGAGTGGTGGCTGAAGTGGCTCCCACTCTCTATGGGAAGCAGTATATGAATGTAATTACTTAAAAGCAGTATATGAATGTAATTACTTAATTCTTCTTCTTATTATTATTATTAATAAGGTTTTTATCCAGAGAGTATTATTTTATTTCACACTACAGAGATGTTTGTAAAGTATCTATCTATCTATTGTGCCTTTCATATCTATCTATCTCTATCCATCTATCTGTCTCTGTCTATTGTGCCTTTCATATCTATCTATCTATCTATCTATCTATCTATCTATCTATCAATCATATAGTGCCTTTCCTATCTATCTATCTATCTATTTATCAATCTATCTCTATCCATCTATCTCTATCTATTTTGCCTTTCATATCTATCTATCTATCTTAGGTTGACTGGCATCTCCAAATTGGTGCTGTGTGTGTGTGTGTGCGTGTGCAGGACCTTTTAATAAACTGCCCCACCTGTCAGGGTCAGATTGCTCTGCTTTGCTCCTCTTGTTGTTGGGACACCTTCTGACGCCCCATTCCCCACACCCCCCCTGCCCCTCGGCCCATCAGCATCCCTAAACTACATTAAGCAGGTCTGAAAATGCCTGGTTCCATTGTGTTACAGTATATCCTGAGGATGTCATCAGGTTTTGGCGTGTCCCATCTGTGGATTTGTGACCAACAAGATAGAATAGAATGCTCGTCTCGTCGGACCCACTTGCCTGGGGTGTAGCAGCTTGGTCCATGATTTTCAGCAGCAGAGTTTGATCCTGGTCACGGACTTGATCCTTTGCATCTCCTAAACGGTCTATTAAACTAGGGAGGACTGCAAGGGACAAAAGAGACGTCAAAGTTAAACTTCAAATTCTTAAAACCTTCAATAGACAAGAAAGGTGTCAACAAACTTCCAGTCTTTCAGTCATTTGCTCTTTCTGGGATTGGCTTTTCCCAGAGATTACCTGGCACATACATTCCCATATCCTACTTCCAATCTTAGTTGAAGATTCAGCAAATGATCCACTGGGGAGATGATGGGATAGGGGGGTCAGCTGGGACGACACTCAGGGGACCCAACCCAGCTGTATAGTGAGTTCACTTACCAAATCGTATTTTTCATTTTTCCACTGGCGTTAATATTTCACAAGGAGAAATAACAAGACAAATCAGTAAGGTATGTAAAATGAGCAGGAGGCCCCTCCATGTGTTGCAGTGCAGTCATCCAAGAGAGGAAGAACTTGACGTCGACTCACGCAGGACGCCAGACTTACTTTCTAAAATTCCATTCAACACTTTTGCTTACCCTGACCCTGATCATCAAGCTGCAATGAGCAGGCAAGTCCTTCATACTGGTGTCAGGCCAGCGGTCTTCTACTGAATGTCAGCAAGACAAAGGAGATGATTGTGGACTTTAGGAGAAACAGCAGAGGCCCTTCCACCCCCCTCAGTATTAATGGCACTCGGGCAGACAGGGTGGACAGTTTCAGGTGCCCTGTTGTCACATCATGGCGGATCTGTCCTGGTCCAGGCAAACTGACACATTGTTGAAGAAGTTTGAACTACCTCATACACCTCAGGGATTTCACGGTTTTCTCCCAACTACTAAAGAACTTGTGAATATTGTAATGGACGGCAACCCAACCGCAACTGAACAAGGACCCTTACCTTGCCAGGGGGGCCAATGCAATGGAAGGACCTGGGGAGGTGAGCACTGGTAAATATTTTCTCCCCCAGCACGCTAGGTGGCAGCCGCCTTGGGTTAGGATTCCTACGCGGACAACCGCTCGGCATGCTGGGACCTGTAGTCCCATAAGGCAGCTCTGTTGGGTTCCATGGGATTTACAATCCCTACTTTTTGGGACTTCCGATTGTCCTGGAAGTACAGTACTTCCATCGGGTTATGCCCTAGCACAGGAAGAACTCCCTGGTCCGGGATGAAAGAGACCACTCGACCTCCTCCAGACACACGGTGGAAAAGGATGAAGCTCGTCTGGATGAGGTGTGGAGGAGAAGACACAGAACTAAAGACAGAGAGAGAAGAAGAATTGCGGTTGGTTTGTTATCACTTTTGAAGCCTCTGTGCAAGGTATTTGGGTGTGAAGAAACCTTTTATTTTTACCGGAACTTGTGTCTGTGACATTGTGTCTCGGGTATGGGGTGCTGCAATGCCCCCCTGGTGGTCACAACAGCCACCACTGAAAGTATCCTGACAGGAAGTATTGCCACCTGCTTTTGGGAAGGGCACACAGTGGGACCACAAGACTTCTACAGAGAGCGGCCAACTGAACGCGTCACAGGGTGTGCACTCACTCCCTAACCTCCGGGGCATCAACACCAAGCGATGTCAAACCAGGGCAAAAGGAGAATTAACTGAAACGGCGGCCATCCCAGGCAGTGGCCTCTGTTGTGTGCTGCGGTCATGTAATCGGGACGGTGGCCTACAGTCTAGTCCAGAGAGACTGAGGAGAAGCTTCTGACCATCGTCCATCTGCGTGTTAAGGAAGGAAGGCGTCGAGAAATAGAGGATGTCTTATCGTTAACTCTCTCACATTAAGATACTGAAGTCATCTATTGAGTTATTAGCATTAATTATTATCACCAGTATATGCATCAGCTTTGATTATTTATTACTAGGGGGCTCTGCCCCCTGCTCGCTTCGCTCGCCAACCCCTGGGTGGGCTCTACGCACCAGCCACTTCACATCTCTGCCGCTCGCGTAAAACTCTACTTTTCCCTGATGGCAAAACGAATTAGACGAGCTACAAGTCTCTGACTTAAAGTTTAAAGCCAAACAATGCCTACATACTTCTGTCATATGATGTTCAAACTGATCTCTATTCAGCCTCCAGTTAATCCAAAATGCTGCTGCAAGAATTATTACAAGAACAAGAAAATACAAACACATAACTCCAGTTCTTAAATCCTTACACTGGCGCCCAGTTAAGTTTAGAGCCGATTTCAAAATCCTGCTTTTAACATATAAATCATTAAATGGCCGAGGTCCGGCTTACTTGTGTGAACTTATCATGACTTACAAACCTGAGCGCACATTAAGATCTCAAGCTGCCGGTCTGCTTAGGATTCACAGGATTAATAAAATAACAGTGGGAGGTCGAGCTTTTAGTTACAGGACCCCCTAAACTGTGGACTGGTCTGCCTGCTACTATAAAAGACACCCCTTCGGTCTCAGCTTTTAAATCCCGGCTAAAGACCCACCACTTCAGTTTAGCACACCCTGACTAGAGCTGCTGATTAACAGTACAGACTGTTATTAGCACTAAAACATCAGTAATACGATGAATGTTCTAATTTGTTACTAACCCTCACCTATTGTGTTTCTCTTCTCGGTACTCAAATGTGCCACTCGGTGCCACGGCCCACCTGGCAAGTAGTTTTGCCTGCCTAAGGTAAAGTCATCCCTGATGGAGGATCACAGGAATCGGATTGGCGCTATTTAAGGTATGGAAAGGCCAAATAGGGGAGGCAGCTTGATGAATGAGGTCTCCAGGACTCTAAAAATATCCTAATCATATTATGGGATATCATCTACTGTTAAATTCTGCTCCATACTTTTAAAATATTTATTTTTATACTGTATTGAGGATTTGTTCTGTTCTGTGTATTGTATTGTATTGTATTGACCCTCTTCTTTTTAACACCCAACCTACCTGGTAAGGGGTCTCTCTTTGAACTGCCTTTCCCGAGGTTTCTTCCATTTTTTTTCCCCACAAGGGTTTTTTATTGGAGTTTTTTCTTGTCTTCTTAGAGAGTCAAGGCTGGGGGGCTGTCAAGAGGCAGGGCCTGTTAAAGCCCATTGTGGCACTTCTTGTGTGATTTTGGGCTACACAAAAAATAAATTATATTGTATTGTATTGTATATCTGCGGTGGGTTGGCACCCTGCCCAGGATTGGTTCCTGCCTTGTGCCCTGTGTTGGCTGGGATTGGCTCCAGCAGGCCCCCGTGACCCTGTATTCGGATTCAGCGGGTTACAAAATGGATGGATGGATGGATGTATTGTATATCACCTCTGTCCATATGATTAGTCAGTCAGTCAGTCATGTCCCAATCTGCTATATCCTAACACAGGGTCACAGGGGTCTGCTGGAGCCAATCCCAGCTAACACGGGGTGCAAGGTAGGAACCCCGGAAAGGGCGCCAGCCTACCGCAGTATGTCCATATATTCGATCTCTTTCCGCTGTTCCGTTTTTTCACCGAGTAATAACTTCCTTTTGTTAGCGCTAATGCGATCTTTACTATCAGTTTTTGGAGACTTTTGAATTTTCGTACTTACGTAATCTCTAACCAGCTCTGCATGTTTATCGTGCCAACGTTTTTGAATTGTTTACGACGTTCTACTTTGTCTTCTACTCTTTGTCTTTTAGTTCTGACACCGCTTGGAGCTGAGAGCGCAGGAACTGTGTCTGAGAAGCGCATTCACATGAGTGAGAAGTGATTGGACCGCGGGCGAAGGTTGTAAATGTTTGAGAGGAGGGCGGGACTTGTCCAAATCTCTTGGTAAAAAGTCTCATCTCGTGGGACCTGAAATTATCTCCAAGAAAGTCTCGTCCCAGGATTTCCTTTTATAATAAGAGACATATTTAGAATCCTATCAATGATTTTTGAATTTAGAAAGTGACCAGCTGTCCCCCGTGGCTTCTCCCGTGTATTAGTGAAACGGGACAGCGAGGAGGGCCCTGCCCGGCTCCCCACTTTTACTGCCACACTTCCCGCTCTCCTTGTCCCTGCAGCCTTTGTCTCAGATTATCGCAAATATAGGGGGTGGAGCGGGTGGCTCTGAGGCTAAGGATCCAGAAGGTTGCTGGTTCAAATCCCCGTCACTGCCAAAAGAGATCCTACTCTGCTGAGCCCTTGAGCAAGACCCTTAACCTGCACAATGGCTGACCCTGCGCTCTGACCCCAAGGGGTATGCAAAATAAAAAAAAATATATATATATATCATTCCTGCAAGCGAACTATGATGCTTAGCCCAATGTGAGAAATCTCAAAATCAACCGAAATGTTCAAGCAAATTCTAGAAAAAAGCCCAAACTAAATCCGTGAAGTAGTTTACTCGCTTGCTAACTAAGCGGAGGTAAGATACACCCCGAGGCTGGCGAGTGAGTGAGGAGGAGACCGCTGCATGTCTCTTGGATTCGCGTAAATAAATCGACACTGTAAGTGAACTACGATACAAAGCGCAATGAGAGAAGTCGCAAATACAACCGGAATGTTCAAGCAAATTCTAGAAAAAAAAACCCTATCGAGATCCGTGAAAAGTGGATGGACAGACAGACAGACAGGCGTACAGAGAGATGTATTGTTATATTCGTCTCAAGGCACAGTCATAGGAGTTGAGTGCCTGAGCACTTCACTGCGCGTTGTATTGTGTATATAAATTGGAGGTGACAAATAAAATTGGATTTATTATGAAGCTACTGTTTTAAACTAGTGATGAAAAGTCAGCATTGAAATTGAAGAAAAACATCACGTCTCCTCCCCAAGTTCAGTGTGATCCTGTCACTGTAATCTGGTGGCCTGTGATTATTACTATTATTATTATTATTACTCTTAAATTAGGAGTTTATCCAGAAAATGGGAGTCTTTACAAAGACAACTGGGATTGTTTTGATAAATGACAGTCTCAACAAGCTTCTTCTTCTTCTCCTCTCGGCTGCTCCCGTTAGGGTTTGCCACAGTGGATTATCTTGTTCCATATCTTAAATGACAGTCTCAACAAGCAATAAAGAAGGAACAGAGACAGCAAGAAGAGCAGCCAGCCCACCCAAGGTTGAAAGAAAAGAGGAGACGCCCGACTGCTGGTTACGTCAGTAGAGCTGCGAGATTAGAAAGCCAACACGGCGCCAAGATGTGCTGTAAAGGGGACACCTTCAGATTAGGGGACGCTGGCCACGAGAAACTCATGACACAGCTGAGCAGGTCAGGACTGAAGAGGGGCAGCCAGCGGACCACCGGCTGCAGCAACATGGAGACTTCTGATGGGGACAGCAGACGGGACGCGGAGAAGCCACGCAGATCAGCTCTTTATTTTACAGGGCGCCTTTTACCGAGAAGGTTTCACTTTAGAGAATGCACAAAAATAAAATTTAAAGCAAAAAAAAAACAAAAACCATGGCAAACAATTCACGCTGGTGTGCTGAATGTGTCGCCACTTAAACAGAATTTCTCGTTTGTTTCTCTTCCATTGGCATTCACATCAAAATTACAATAAATGTTAGCTTTGTTACACTGTACTTGCAAAATAAATTATTACAAAAAAATGACATTGATATAAAATGATGTCACTACACATGATGATTAACACACCACCAGTCATATGAACGGCCACTTTAAATAAAGAAAAACTCCATACCTGTGCCAATCTGAGTCCTAAAGCGATCCTGCAGTCTAGAGATTAAGGCAGATAAAATGTCCATACCTAACAAGGCCACCTGCAAAGAAAACCAGAAAACAGTGAGTCTCATAATAAAACGTGTGTGTGTGTGTTTGGTTACACACGTATATACTGTACATCAGAACAATCTGGACGAGGACAGACGATTCGGCCCCTCAAAGCTCGCCAGTCCTCTCCACTTATTTCTTCTAAAAAAAACGTCAAGTCGAGTTTTGAAAGTCATCCCATCTACCACACTACTTGGTCACTTATTCCAAGGGTCTGTCGTTCTTTGTGTAAAGAAAAACTTCCTGATGTTTTTGTGACATTTCCCCTTCACAAGTTTCCAGCTGTGTCCCCGTGTTCTTGATGAACTCATTTTAAAGTCACCGTCTCGATCCATTGGACTGATGCCCTTCATCATTTTAAACACTTCAGTCAGTCAGGTCTCCTCTTCATCTCCTTTAAAGGCTCAGCTCTTTTAGTCTTCACTCGTAACTCATCACCTTTAGCCCCCCGTAGTCAGCCTAGTCGCTCTTCTCTGGACCTTCTCTAGTGCTGCTATGTCTTTATGGAGACCCAAACTGTACACAGGACCCCAGATGAGGCCTCACCAGTGTGTTATAAAGGTGAGCAGAACCTCCTGTGACTTGTACTCCACACATCAAGGCGCTATATAACCTGACATTCTGTGAGCCTTCTTAATGGCTTCTGAACACTGGCTGCCAGTCGATAGCTTACAGAAGTGTTTCCCAAACTCAGTCCTGGGGACCCCCTGTGGCTGCAAGTTTTTTTTCCAGCCAGATTTAAAATCAGTGATAATAATCGATAACAACTGATCTCATTTAATTAGCTGGTCTTTTTTACTTTTCTCTTATTCTGCATTCAGAAAAACAAAACATTATGGTTTTTGCATTTATATTAAAAATATTTCTCTTTTTTTCTAAAGTTATAAATGCTTAACTGTTGTTTTCCTATTATTGTCCCCTTTTCCTGTGTAGTTTGCTCCCCTAATAGTGACAATTAACAACCAGCACAGCAGACACCCGGGACGATGAAAGCAGCAACGATTTTAGTGTCAGACTCGCTAATTAGTAAAGAATCAATTAAATAACTAAAACACCTAAAAAAGCAGATTGAAATTGAATTTTGAAAAACTTTTAAAAAGCCTACATATTTCCCATATAACTGCATATTACATTTTAATAAAATTGTCAGCATCGAGATCATCTGGATGGCTCTGCTAGGTCAGAAATCCCCGCCTTGGGCCAAGAGGGGGTGTGGTCACTACTGGGGTCCTCTGCATTCTCCACAGATCTGAGCAATCACCAGGAGATGAGGCATAGCCCCGCCCCTAAAGGGCGGTGCCTGTGCCACCCTCCTAGGACCAGAGCCCATAAAGGCAGAAGCCTGAAGCCAGCAGGCCATCTTTTACAAATAAATAAATAATAAATACAAAGAGGACTGTTTGACTTATGTTAGGTAGATTGTCCAGAGGGGACTGGGTGGTCTCTTGGTCTGGAACCCCTACAGATTTTATTTTTTTTTTTTCTCCAGCCTTTGGAGTTTTTTTTTTTTTCTGTCCACCCTGGCCATCGGACCTTACTCTTATTCTATGTTAATTAATGTCGACTTATGTTTATTTTTATTGTGTCTTCTATTTCTCTATTCATTTTGTAAAGCACTTTGAGCTACATTTTTTTTGTATGAATATGTGCTATATAAATAAATGTTGATTGATTGATTTCGACCCTGCAGAATGAAGAGAGATGGAGCTGTCAGCTGTTACTCTTGGCCTACGTAATGTTAAAAGGCATGTCACTGGAGTCCCAAAGCACACCAGTCCCAAAATGCTCTAAAAGCACATCCAACAAAGCCCACTAGAGGAGGATATACTGATACGCCCCAGCCAGATAAAACGGGCAAACACAGAAACTTCATAAAAGTAAAGACGTTTTATTTTTCACAAAAGGTGCTTTGTGATACTGTGCTGGCGAAATGGAGACGCCAGAAAACACAAAGCAATCCAAGAGAAGCACAGTAACAATACAGGAATCCCAACGGCAAAGTCAAAAAACAGAGGCCACAGGTCTAAACTCCATCCATCCATCCATTTTCTAACCCGCTGAATCCGAATACAGGGTCACGGGGGTCTGCTGGAGCCAATCCCAGCCAACACAGGGCACAAGGCAGGAACCAATCCAGGGCAGGGTGCCAACCCACCGCAGGACACACACAAACACACCAAGCACACACTAGGGCCAATTTAGAATTGCCAATCCACCTAACCTGCATGTCTTTGGATTGTGGGAGGAAACCGGAGCGCCCGGAGGAAACCCACGCAGACACGGGGAGAACATGCAAACTCCACACAGGGAGGACCCGGGAAGCGAACCCAGATGGGTCTCCTAACTGCGAGGCAGCAGCGCTTCCACTGCGCCACCGTGCCGCCCGGTCTAAGCTCCAAAGGAAAAAAAAGGTACAAAGTACAGAGAAGCACAAGAACTCACCCAACTCCCAAAACACATTTAATAAATTGTCAGGGACTGTGGGAGACCCTCCAGATTTATAAGGCGGAGGGCACCGATTGGCAGGTGGCTCCACCTCTTGGCGGACCACCTACAAAAAAACATGGAACGTAACCAAGGCATACGACACAAAGTCGATAATAAACAGGAGAATCATTAAGAATAAATAAATGACAAACAAATGAACACAAAAGACATGAAACAAAACAAGGCGAGGAACCTGGCTGAAACATGACAGTGCCATGATGGCATGGGCGCATTTGTGTTTTGTGTTGGACTTTTTCTTGTAAAAAAAAAAAAAAGAAAGAACCTGTTGGCATATGAGGTCAAGCCTGTATGTCTGAGGATCACCTTGTGGTATCACCCTGGGGTGAGAGGGGGCGCTGTCGCTAACTGTCTCGTTTCTTCCCTCTGCAGCACAGAGAAGGTGTCTCGGGGAGCTGACTGACCACGCCCCCATCGTTCCCTCAGTTCCCGCCCCTTCCAATCAGAAACATAGAAAAAGGGCCCACCCCTGGAAGGTGGCGTCTCACTCAGACCCGAACGCCAAGTCAGATGATCCAAAGTGGGCTTTTTCTTTTTTTTGCCTCCTAGTGCCCCCCATGTGCCTGCTTATTTAACTGCCAGCTTTTTTGTTGGGAAAAGGATATTAAACAGGGTGGCTCAGTTGGCACCTCAACTATTTTTGGGACTCTGCAATTTCACTTGTTTCACCATCATAAATATGTATTTATATAAATGTTTTAATAGATTATATATTATTTATACATGTTTTATATATTAAACAGTGCATTCACAGAGTATTCTGACCCCTTCAATATTTACATATTTTCTTATATTGCAGCCTTGTACTAAAATCATTTAAATTCAGTTATTCCTTCATCAAGCAACACTTAATGCCCCAGAATGACAAAGCAAAACCAGGATTTTAGGCAGTTTTGCAAATTTATTTAAAATAAAAAGTGAAATATAACATGGAGACAGGCACAGATGGCGTCTTTCTCACCGTCCCAAGCAATAAGGAAGCTGAAGGCAGATTACGAGGGAGTCTTAGTTTTATTTTAAATGGCACTTTGGCCACGTCACACATCAATACATGACGACGCGGAAGCTCATCCCAAGTAGACATCTCGTCCTCTGGGTCCCGCGAGGCCCCTTTTACACCCTGTAGGGTCTTCCTTGTCCCGCGTACTGCGTGGGCTGACATTGTTCGACATCGACACTGTTGGCGGTGCCATCACAAGACATATTATTAATCAAACAAAAGCGGCAACACAAGGAAGATTACAAACTAGCATGCTGGTCAAAGCCCATTTGGAGCCCTAGGTGGGGAGAAGGGACAGCTCCCCTCAGTGTCCGTAGTGTCCCTAATCAGTATTAGACTTTAATGACTCCCCCTCAGTGTACATACCACAGAATTTACAGGGCATGTGCCCCTTATCTTTCATATATGGCGTGCAAGCAGGATTAGTAGAGTTTGACGACTGAGGGGGTCCCTCTTGGTGTCTGGAGCTTGTGCCCCATTACTTACTCAATTGGCACCCCCTCCGTGTACATAACACAGCCTTTACAGAGCGTGTGCCCATTAGATTTCATTAATGGCACCCCTAATGGATTAACAGGCTCAGGCTGTATTTGCCATTACAAATGCTTTGGTGTGGGCGCCCAATGCCACCCTGGCCGGCTGCCCTTGCCGCCCATACCTAAATCTGCCGCTGTTTCAAAGCTTAACTTCTCCATCACCTTTCACAATGAGCTCCATCAGAAAACACAATTGGGTCAAACAAAGCAACAAGGGAGAGCAAAAATAAACACTTCAGTGTATAGCAGCTCTGCCAACTGACCGCACTGAAGAACTGAAAGGCATTTGGTTTGAACAAAATCATCATCTTTATTTCATATACACTGTATAAAAAGGCAAAAGAGAAATAATGACATAGAAGGGCAAGAAAACTAGAAGAGGGCACAGTGGTTAAGGATTTGGGCTTTTGACTTCAGACCCTGAGGCTGTGGCTTCGTATCATGTGCCTGCCGCTGTGTGACCCTGAGCAAGTCACTTCACCTGCCGCTGTGCTCTTGTTCAAATAAAACAAAAGAAACGCAACTAATTGCATCTCTCAAATGTTGTAAGTCCATCCATCCATCCTTTATCCAACCCGCTACATCCCAACTACAGGGTCACGGGGGTCTGCTGGAGCCAGTCCCAGCTAACACAGGGTGCAAGGCAGGAAACAAACCCCGGGCAGGGCGCCAGCCCAGCGCAGACGTTGTAAGTCGATTTGGATAAAAGCATCAAATAATAAGGGATAACAGAAAATGAGAACAGATTGTGTGATAATATAGCGCCTTTCACACTAGGCACTGTCAGACCATACAAGACATACAGTAATAATAATAGTAACGTTTGAGTTTCAATAAAGGGCGGCACGGTAGCGCTGCTGCCTCGCAGTTTGCTTCCCAGGTCCTCCCTGCATGGAGTTTGCATGTTCTCTCCGTGTCTGCGTGGGTTTCCTCCCACAGTCCAAAGACATGCAGGTGAGGTGCATTGGCGATTCTAAATTGTCCGTAGTGTGTGGGTGTGTATGTGTGTGTGCCCTGCGGGTGGCTGGCGCACTGCCTGGGGTTTGTTTCCTGGGAAACTGGCTGGGATTGGCTCCAGTAGACCCCCGTGACCCTGTAGTTAGGATATAAGCGGGCTGGATAATGGATGGATGGAGTTTCAATGAGGCCTTTCTACAGGTTCCAAATCTGTCACACATGAAAGCCCAGGTTTATCTTCAGCGACTTTCATTAACGGCATGCATAATTGTGCAAAAATGAAGTACATCAATACTTGTGAGTTATTGTAACAGTTACGCAGATATCTTCGATTATGAGCCGTTACACTGAAACACAAAGCGACAGACGGAGCCAGCATTGTAAAGATCCTTCAAACTGACGCCTTTTGTTTTATTTCTCAGCGGCTGAACGCGGCAGTCACCGCGAGAGAAATCCGCCCATCCCGGAAAGGCCGTGAAGGAACCGCCCCTTTGAAAACGTAAGGCACGGTGCTAACCCAATCAGGGGTGAATATTCAAAACAGCCACGCAGAGCCTCATGGGTACAGCACAGACCGCTTCTAAATATGTGAAATTAAACGCAACGCACCTATAATCATAAGGATTTCTAAGATATTCACAAGCTACTGTGTTTAACGCCGGTATATATGCACGGAAAGCTTAACTCTGTTGTGCCTCGTTCAAACACCACACTCGTCGCATGCCCGCGGCTTTCACGAGCCCGTTTCTCTGCTCTTTTAATTCCAACCATCTTTGTCTTGGGGTTGGGCGGCTGTTCAATGATCGTTAAGTGAGCACAGCCCTGCTAACACCTGAACGACACATACGCATCACCTGGACTTCGGTTCAGGCTCGGGTGCAATTTTTGGAAACTCCAAACCATAACAAGAGAAAGGTAAAAATATAAGAATTATGATTTATTGCTGCGGCTTATTTAATTGGGGAGTCTGTTTTTCCACATTTTATAACTTTTATACTCGATAGTTCTGTGAATGTGTGTCTCTCTGCCAATGCTGGCGTCCCTCACTATTCGACAACATTAATATTAAATAGTAAAATAGTGAAAATGGGACTGCAACCATTTCTATATTTTACAGCATGAGAAACGAAAAACTGTAGCCGGCGTTATATTTTCATTCTAAACCGCGTGGTTTTCTGCGCCCTTGTGTTAATTACGTTAAATGAGTTTACTTTAACTTTTCCGTGGAATTATTACATTTCCGAAGTTGAGGAGAAAATGTGGGCTGCGATTCACCTTTACACCAAACGATGGCGCACTTTCCTCTTCCAGAGACATTACATACGACGGATCGCCATAACACAGATGGCTTGATCGAGGAGCAGCACTCTGGTGAATCAGCACACTGTGAAAAGCACTTGAACGTAGCCTGCTGCCTCTGTTCACTTTCCAAAATGTTTCAAGTAATAATAATAATACTATATAAAAATATAAAGAATATAGCACCTTTGCCATGCTCAAACGAAAACCTAGGAGATCCTCCAACTACACATTTATCGACATTAACTTACTAAACCCTTTTGTGACACATTTCTGTATGAAGCCGATTTTACTTTTATTACTTTAAGACCCCCTACTTCTCGCTTAGCCGGGCACCCTGCGGACTCTAAGCCGGTGCAAACACACCGAACGGTCGCTCAGGCGCCACAACAACCCGCCTTCAAAGCCGGTCAGTCTGTTTACTGAACTCTGGGCGTGGTGTTTAACTCCGCCCAGACCGTTGTAAGTTACATGTATCCAATCGCAATCGCCTCTGAGCCCGGTAAATTCCAGTCTCGCGAGAAGATTTAACGGCAACCAGCCAATTAAAATCCTTTTGAGCTAGATTGACGACTAGACTCCACCCCATTCATGCCCCTGCAATATTTAATCTTCGGCCCCTCCTACTGACTGGAGGCGCACGAGTGTCGTGCAGGCGGGCTGTTTGCACTTGAGCAGTTTTGCTGGCATGTTGGTGATTCTCGGAAGAAAAAAGACGAACGAACAAACGTGTTTGCGGGGCACTGGCATGGAGAGAATAGCAAACGGCAGTGGCTGAATCATCGTCGTATCTGCCCATGATCCTCCTCCAGCGAGTGCCTGGTACGACAGGGGACTGATCCACTGTGAGTCGGTGTGGGCGAGCGCCTGGATACTGCCTTGTATCCGAATAAGCCTGGAGGGGCGTACAATGCAACTTGCACATCACACGTGCTTATTCATACTTTTACACACAGGTTTCAGGGCTTGCTTAGGGTCGCACGATGTTCTAGTTAATGAAGCGCCTTTACGTGCCCCAAAGCTCTTAAACAGGCAAAGGCCTTTCAATACTACGAGGATAAACGATATCCGAATAGCGAGTCTCTGCTTAGGTGTTTCCAAGCAACCTTATGGTTTTGTTATAGCGCCTCTCTGGCCACACCCCTCACGCCGTACTTCTCTAAACTGGACAGGTACAGCACAATCGTTGTTGTTTTTGTTTTCTAAACTCCATCACTCATGACACAGCTCCTTACACTAATGGCCCCCGTTTCCTTTGTCAGGTGTCACTCTTTACGGTGACTGTCAGTTATGGATAGATTTGTAGCGCTGCTGTCATCTTGTCCTTCACATATAATTTTACATTTACAACTCGAGCTTTCCCCTCCTGCCGTAGAAGTTCGTCTATCGAGTTCTTCTGTCACAGCCTTCACGTTACCAATTTGTGTTCAACACTGCGGTGCTTCGGCCACTAGAGGGCCCCCTCACATGCCTAGCCAGCTTCACGGTTTTTGTCATTTTTACTGTACATGAAAACATGGTTACCTTCTCAGTTGCAGCCAATAACAGAAAGAAAAGAAATAAAAAAATCAGACAGAGACGAAATAGACACAGAAATCGTAAAACACTGACATCATTTGAAAAACAAACAATCTAGATTACCTGTTCACTGCTTCTAGCAGCTTGATCATGTGGCCGTACCCTAAAAAAAAACACCTAATAACTCAGCAATTCTGGAGTTCTTTACAATCTCTGCTATTCCTTATTAAAAAGGCGAATGGCACTGGGAAAGAAAGGAATTTCTGGAGCCCCTCTCCACCCCGATTTACTGTTCTGCGTCTAAAGCCTGGCTGTCATCACTTGAGATGACTTCCAGTTCCGTCACCATTGCCCTGTGACACACACTCACCAAATTGCCAACAATGTCACTTCACCTGCATGTTTTTGTAATCTGCTGGAGCCTTGTACATTTTGGTTTACAGGACCAAAGCAGGCAATGAAGCTGAATTTGGTGGCAGACAGGATCAGACGGTCCTGACTCGGCAGGAGACAGAGAGCTAATTTTATGAGTTGAAAGAGCAAAACACAAATGGACTGAGCAGACGAGAGGCAAGAATCAAAGTCAAAAACCAGGAAAGAAGTCAAAAGCAGGCAAGACACGGGTACCATGGGCAAAAACGGAGATTCTTTTTGAGATTTAAAGGATTTATATGTAGGCTGGCTAAGGGCTTGGCACAAAAGCTGCCCTTTTATCTCGTTGTGCCAATGAAGTCGAGGTCACAACCCCAGAGACCACACCCCTAGAAACGCAGAATGTGACCCTAACAACGGCAATGCCAAATGATGTCTAATATAGAAAAAGGCCATAAGACCCTAAAATTCAGCCCAGATCACAAGACACCCTGTGATAAAGGACAACAGGAGGTCCTTGTCCACTTTTAAACGTCCACTCTGTCGGGGAGACATAAGCATGGATTGCATTCAGTGTTGGTATTTTTAATATTTGTATTTCAGTTGTGGCAGAAGCTCTTGGTTGGCGCCGACCCGACACAGACTGACAACGAAGGCGCAGGTGAAAATCTACAAAAATATTTATCTGTTCTTCGTCTGTGGGATACGCCTTCCTTGTACCCACAGACACAACACAGTCCCCAAAAAGACACACAGCAGACAACCCCAAAACACTGCAAAAATCACTCCTCTTCCTCCCAGGCAGCTTTGTCCTCCTCTTCCTCCTGACTCTGGCGCCCTGAGTTATGGCTGCAGACTCCCTTTATAGCCCACCCGGAAGTGCAGCCTAATTTAGGTTAATTGCCACCTGAAGCACTTCTGGGTGGGGCTGCGTTACGGTCCACACGGGCTCAGGAAGCCTTGTAGCTCCCCCTGGCGGTGGCCACGGAGCCCAACAGATATGAGCTCCAGTGTCCCAGGATAGTGGCCCCAATGCAACCCGGGTGGCTGCCACCAAGTGTTCCCGGGGACGTAGCGTGGATCCCATGGCTGCTCCCCTGGATCTAGTATCAAAGTGGCGTCCCGGCCAGGCATGGGTCTCGGCCGTCCGCCACACAGTACATATTTTTAATCATTTAGATTCAGTCAGTGCCTCTACCTCGTCCTCCACAAGAACAATGGATGAACGTACATATGTAAAACTCTTACAGTCAAATGTCATTTTTTTCGTCTTTGTGACATTTAGAGTGTGGCAGGTCTTGCTGCCCCAGTTCACCAGCAACTCTGACCACCATTGTGGTAGAAGAGGAGCGGGGGCACAGACTGATGAAAGAGGTGACACCAGAAATGTCACAACTGGGATTGCCAAGTTTTATTTGAACGTAGCAAGCACTTTCATTGTATTGCTCTTCTATCCTAGTTTTGAGGATCATCCTCGTCATCCTCATCATTTATATTCTGCTTTTCCAGATGCTCTGGCTATTTAAGCCGTTATCTCCCAGTGGCCACGTTTATGGCGGTGACACTGAACTAGTTTGCTGTTGTCACACTGTTGGGCCTTGAAGAAGGGACAGTTAGTCCTGAAATGTGGAGGCTACTCTACTTTGTGACTGGGCTTTGTAACCAGCTGCAAAAAGTCTGAAATCCCGGAGTCACAGTTTTGTCTTTTGAGTGACATCGGCCACCTGTGGTATAGCGGGTCCACAGCGCACGTTAAAAGGGCCACTTTTAAAATAAATAATCGGCGCATTCGCGGCTTAGCGAGGAGGTGTGGTGATGTGTGGCTGAAGCGGTTCCTGAGGAGTTGGTGATGTGGCCGTTTCTCGCCTAAGTGCACAGGTGAGAAACGCTCCGCATCTGTAATTGTTCTCAGGAGCTGCTGATTGCCACAGCTGCCACGTCCTCTCCATAAATAGAAGCGCGAGGCGGCTAAAGGAGGAAGAAAGAGGAAAAAAGACGGAGGTTGCAGGAAGCAGCGTAGAGAGAGAGAGAGAGAGCCGTTGCGAGTGAGCAGGCAGCTGGACAGTGAGCCCTAGCAGGAGTGTCTGGCCGACACCTAGGGCAGTCGGCAGTGGTCGGCTCCCGCTGAGCATACTGAGGAGCGGGAGTGACCGGTAGTAGGACGGCTGGCCGCGAAAGGCCGAGAAGGCACCGGGAGTCGGGAGACTTGGGCGATGAATTCCCTGCCGTGGGCGTCCTGGTCGCCAGGGAAGCCAAGTCTCGGTCTGGAGGGTGTGCGACCGAAGTCAGGGACCAGTGGAGCGGGGACAGCAAGGTCAGCTGCTGAGAGGGCGACTCTCCTGTTGCGGGGGGGCCCAGACGGCAGAAGCAGGAGAGCCGCCAGCCTGTTTTTAAAGGGTCTGCTTCCAGCATTGTTTTAAAGAGTTTTTTTCTAATGGACTTTAACCTCCACATTTCACTTCAGTTTTTATGGATTATTTATTTCATGATTTGGAATGCACTGCAGTTCTTTATTTGGACATTGCTGTTGTTTTTAATAAAAGCACTTGGCACCTTTTTGCACCATCCCCTTGCTCTATTTGTTGGGCCTCACTGCCGTGCTCATCGCCAACATTACCGACGGTGACGGGTTCAGGGCTCCCCGAGCGGAAGATGGGAGCATGCAGCGAACCCGCATCGTCACACCACCTCCGGATATTCTCTGTCTGAGATGGACGTCTCCCGTTTGCCTCAGTTGTTTCCTGGAACATTCACACAAAAGACATGGAACTGTTTGAAAAGTAAGCCCACTGAACTACAGCCCCCCCATAATGTTTGGGATGGAGACACAATTCTCCTGGATTACCTTTCTTCTGTTCCACAATTTAAAATCACAAATCAAACCATTCAGACATCGCAATGAAAGTGCAGCATTGCGGCCTTTTATTTAAGGGGATCGGCACATATTTCAGTCACACAACACTTTATCTACACGGCCCCCCATTTCAGGGGAGGCACCAGAATGTTTGAGACACAGCAATGGCAGGTCTGTTAAAGCAGTTGTCACGTATCCCAGCATGCAATGACTGCTTCAAGTCTGCGATTCGTCGACAACAGCAGGTGCTGAGGGTCTTCTCTGCCAAGCCGTCTTCAGCTCCTGCTTGTTTCGGGGGGCTTGTCCCCTTCAGTTTTCTCTTCAGCATATGGAAGGCCTGCTCTGTTGGACTGAAATCAGGTGACTCATCTGGCCATTCCAGAATTTTCCATTTTTTAGCTTTGTTGTGCTGCCTCAGCGGTGTGTTTGGCTCATTATCTTGTTGTAGATTATCACTTTAACTTAATCCTCATAATCTCTACGTTCAATTCATCACAATAACTATTCATGGTGGCTCTAAAATCCGTACTGACCCCAACTCTCTCTTCTGTGTCTTTTTCCTGCGCCACCTCCACCTACTCAAAGCATCATGAGGCTTCAACAATGATGGATGGATTAAAAGGCAGAAGTCTATGTGACCATCTTCATCAAGTCCTTCCATGAAAACTCTAAATCCAAAGAGGACTGTTTCACTCATGTGAGGTGGAATGGCCAGAGGGGACTGGTCAGGGGGTCTCATGGTCTGGAATCCCTACAGATTTGTCTGGAGTTTTTTTTTTGTTTTTTCTGTCCCCACTGGCCACTGGACCTTACTCTTATTCTATGTTAATTAATGTTGACTTATTTTATTTTCTTATTGTGTCTTTTATTTTTCTGTTCTTTATTATGTAAAGCACTTTGAGCTACTGTTTGTATGAAAATGTGCCATAGAAATAAATGTTGTTGTTATTGTTGTAGGATGAAGCGCCGTCACCCAAGCCCCCCCTGGACTTGATGTTTCTACACACCTCACAATTCATCGGGCCACTGATGTCAGCACTTCCATCGCCAAAGTGTGCCAGGACCTGTGCCATCCATACATGCCCAAGTCATAACAGCACCGCCATGTTTAACAGAGGAGGTGGTCTGCTTTGCAGATCTTTATGGTCTCCACACTTTGCTCTCACCATCATCACTCTGACGCAGGTCCCTCTTCGTCTCGTCGGCCCACAAGACCTTTTCCTAGAGTTCCGTAGGCTCGTTGAAGTCCTTTGTCACAAACTGTCACCTGGCCCTCCTGTTTTTGTGGTGTTCATCCCGCAGTGTGACCTCTGGTTTTCTGCTCATGGAGTCTTCAGTTGATAGTTGTCTCTGACACACACATACACACACACACACACACACACACACACATCGGCCCTCCGAAGTCTGTTACTGGTCTGTCTTGACCAGGGTGAGGATTCTTCTGTTATTAGCAGTGGTGGTCTTCCTTGGCCTAGCAGTCCCTTTGTGATTTCTGATATCCCAGACAGTTGACTTACGTCGTCCTAATGTTTTCTCGATGACTCTAATAGTTTGAATCTCGTTTTTTAGCCTCTTGATGGCTTCTTTGTCTTTTATTGACACAGCTCTAGTAGTTGTCATGTTGAACAATGGCGACTACAGACTCCAAAGGATTCAAGCCATGAAACCCACCTGAGGAATCACAAACACCTGTGACACCAATCATCCCAGACATTATGGTGCCCTGAAATGAGGGGCTGTGTAGAAAAAGTGTTGTGTGACCAAAATGTGTGCAAATCCCCCTAAATGAACGTCTGCAGTCTGCACTTTAATCACAGCGTCTGAATTGTGTGATTTGTCATTTTAAACTGTGGAGCATTATGGGGGGGCATTGTGGATGGCTACATCTTTAATTGTTGGCCTCAATAATTGTTGCAATGCTTCGGCTCATCTTCTTTCCTTGCTATCTTCAGTGGCGGGCACTGCAGCCCTGCGCTCTCACCTGCACCTTGTTGAACTGAAGCCCCCCAAAGGTGTTGGGCAGACGACTGGATGGCTGGACCTAATAAAGTGGCCACAGATTGTGATGCAGATGAGTTTATAAAATGATTTAGGTGGCGGCTACGGACCACTTAAGGAACACAACAGTTTTTAAAAAGGATTTGAATTTTATGAACCTCTTCTTCTGCAGTGTTGTGCGGGTTCAAGGGGGTCTTTGTTAACCACTTTAGTGATTTAGACATCTTTCTTAGAGGTGACAAAATTAAAATGCTAACACAGGGTACAAGGCAGGAACAAATCCTGGGCAGGGCACACCAGTGGTACCCCAAAAAGGAGCCCACCACCTCAACCCATCCATCCATTATCCAACCCGCTATATCCTAACTACAAGATCACGGGGGTCTGCTGGAGCCAATCCCAGCCAACACCAAACCCCAGGCAGGGTGCCAGCCCAACGCAGGGCACACACACACACCAAGCACACACTAGGGACAATTCAGAATCGCCAATGTACCTCACCTGCATTTCTATGGACTGTGGGAGGAAACCCACGCCGGCACGGGGAGAACATGCAAACTCCACACAGGGAGGACCCGGGAAGCGAACCTTCGTCTCCTTACTGCGAGACAACAGCGCTACCCACTGCGCCACCGTGCCGCCCCACCTCAACCCATTCCAGTCAATACACAGAGTGATCCAGAGTGTGGTGGTGTCGGACAATATGAAGGATGAGTTTTACCTTAAACGACTGTAGAGACGGGGGGCAAAAATCGTTAGGTATTGACGGGCTAACCCGATGTCACACACACATGCAGCCTCCTAAGGCCACCATCTTAAAGGGCACACCTGGGTCTTAGTGGAGCGGTGGAACGTTTGTTCACTCACTTCCTGTTTCCTGCCGTAAGGTGGAGGGACGCGAGACGGACGTCACTTCCGCCCACAGAGCAGACTGCAGCCTCACTCCAAGACCCTCAAATGGACCCCCCTAATGACTTCCCTGGGCCTTGCAGTCTAACACTTTTACATGTTGTCATCCTTCCCTTTTTTTACACTTTGTAAACCCGGGAAAATGGCCGTTAAAGTGACGATAATTCAATCAGCTTTTAATTCAAACACAGCCTTCCACAGCGAGTGCCCCAGCACAAGCTTTACAAAACATTTATAAATACAATGGTCATGATTTAAAAAATAAAACGAAGCAAAGAAAGGAACGTTCTGCATGAACATCTTGTTTTACGAGGGACGCTTGATAAGTTTGGTTAAATTTCTATGAGGTGGCACCACAATTCCGACCAGTCGGTGTCACTCTTCAGATGAGGGCAGGCCACATTTCAGCCAGAAGCCACGCGTTATTTGCGATCTGCAGACGTTTGAGGCAATTTTTTTATCCAAAGAACAATTGCAAGGCAGGAGGTTCGTGACCCCGGAGCTCTGTCCCCCTCCACTCCCGAGGTTCCCTAATCGGCAGATTTGATACGCAGCCAAACGGCTTCAGGGCCGCCGCGTCCATCCTCCTGACCCGCACTGTCTGTCTGCAGAGTGGAGCGCATCGGGGGATTCGGCGGCTCTCATTAATGCGACTCCCATCAGCCTCCAGACAGCGAGGGCCCTCCTCGCCCTCACAATCGCCACCGCCGACGCTCTTTCCGGCCACGCTGGCTGTGGAGCTGCTGTGTCTCTTCCTGCAAATGCCTTCTCTGTGTGATTTAGAAGCTTTTAGATTTCTCGAGTCAGTTCTACAAACCATTTATTATTACGATAATCCAAACAGGGCAATAAATGTCCTCTCGATAAAACGGCACACTCAGAATCCAGTTACGTCCTAGATGAAGAATTCTGCACGCAGGACTGACTGGAGACGTTCCTCTCATCTGATTGAATCCGCAAATAATATATGGAAGACAACACTTCAGGGCGGAGAGGCCTTTTTATTTTTTTCACAACGGGCTAAGTTAACCTAATACTCAGTCTGGCATCGTGGACTCTGCCCATCTACCTCATACGCGCCATGACAGGTCCAAGTCGAGTTTCCACTTCGCCTTTCTCTACTCCATTTAAAATGTTTGCGCCCATTACAAATGACACTTGAGCAGTTCAGTTTGTTGAGTTTCTAACCCCCGAGTGTTTATTTGTATCAACTTGTCACGGATTTCCGATTTCGTCTCACATCCCCGACGATGTGCAGGGTTAGGCTGGCGGCCCACTATGCTGGTGTCGGATCAACACTCAAATTTGGACTTTGGCACAGAGAGCTGCTGTCACAACTCAGTTCTGGTAGCAAAACGATGCTGAAGCAAATAACGGAAAAACTCCCACTGCCCCCCTGGTTTCGTAATGTTTGAACTGTCCCCCTCCAGCTGGGCTTCTCAAACTGCTCTTTTGTTTGCGCCACACTGCAGAAAGTTTGACAGATTTTTTCCGTGTAGAGAGTTGGGGTTTCTCTCTGTTACGGTCATGACGCACAAAGCTAAGGTGTCCTCAATCGAGTTTCGATCCCCCTTTGGAGTTACTCTGTAACAGCGGGGATGGATGGGAGGTTTGGGAGGCTGTGTACAGGACGTGTCTCCATAATGTCTGCAGTTCACCCAGCTGTGTGGTTTCCCTTTTTTACTTTCTCGTATACGAAGTATTGTATTCGTCCAAAAAATTCAATGTCGAGATTTTCATGAATCTCGATGTTTTAGATCTCCGAGTCTGGAATTATGTCTGTGTGTCTCTGTGTGTGTGTGTGTGTTGTGAACAGGCACCCTAACCTGTGTCACAGAAGGCTGGGGTCCTTACCCAGCCGGGACACCTGGAAGGACCTGGAGGTGGCAATTACAGTGGTGTGAAAAACTATTTGCCCCCTTCCTGATTTCTTATTCTTTTGCATGTTTGTCACACAAAATGTTTCTGATCATCAAACACATTTAACCATTAGTCAAATATAACACAAGTAAACACAAAATGCAGTTTTTAAATGATGGTTTTTATTATTTAGGGAGAAAAAAAAATCCAAACCTACATGGCCCTGTGTGAAAAAGTAATTGCCCCCTGAACCTAATAACTGGTTGGGCAGCAATAACTGCAATCAAGCGTTTGTGATAACTTGCAGTGAGTCTTTTCAGTGCTCTGGAGGAATTTTGGCCCACTCATCTTTGCAGAATTGTTGTAATTCAGCTTTATTTGAGGGTTTTCTAGCATGAACCGCCTTTTTAAGGTCATGCAGGTCATAGCATCTCAATTGGATTCAGGTCAGGACTTTGACTAGGCCACTCCAAAGTCTTCATTTTGTTTTTCTTCAGCCATTCAGAGGTGGATTTGCTGCTGTGTTTTGGGTCATTGTCCTGTTGCAGCACCCAAGATCGCTTCAGCTTGAGTTGACGAACAGATGGCCGGACATTCTCCTTCAGGAGTTTTTGGTAGACAGTAGAATTCATGGTTCCATCTATCACAGCAAGCCTTCCAGGTCCTGAAGCAGCAAAACAACTCCAGACCATCACACTACCACCACCATATTTTACTGTTGGTATGATGTTCTTTTTCTGAAATGCTGTGTTCCTTTTACGCCAGATGTAACGGACATTTGCCTTCCAAAAGTTCAACTTTTGTCTCATCAGTCCACAAGGTATTTTCCCAAAAGTCTTGGCAATCATTGAGATGTTTCTTAGCAAAATTGAGACGAGCCCCAATGTTCTTTTAACAGTGGTTTGCGTCTTGGAAATCTGCCATGCAGGCCGTTTTTGCCCAGTCTCTTTCTTATGGTGGAGTCGTGAACACTGACCTTAATTGAGGCAAGTGAGGCCTGCAGTTCTTTAGACGTTGTCCTGGGGTCTTTTGTGACCTCTCGGATGAGTCGTCTCTGCACTCTTGGGGTAATTTTGGTCGGCCGGCCACTCCTGGGAAGGTTCACCACTGTTCCATGTTTTGCCATTTGTGGATAATGGCTCTCACTGTGGTTCGCTGGAGTCCCAAAGCTTTAGAAATGGCTTTATAACCTTTACCAGACTGATAGATCTCAATGACTTCTGTTCTCATTTGTTCCTGAATTTCTTTGGATCTTGGCATGATGTCTAGCTTTTGAGGTGCTTTTGGTCTACTTCTCTGTGTCAGGCAGCTCCTATTGAAGTGATTTCTTGATTGAAACAGGTGTGGCAGTAATCAGGAAATTGAACTCAGGTGTGATACACCACAGTTAGGTGATTTTTAACAAGGGGCAATTACTTTTCACACAGGGCCATGTAGGTTTGGATTTTTTCTCCCTAAATAATAAAACCATCATTTAAAAACTGCATTTTGTGTTTACTTGTGTTATATTTGACTAATGGTTAAATGTGTTTGATGATCAGAAACATTTTGTGTGACAAACATGCAAGAGAATAAGAAATCAGGAAGGGGGCAAATAGTTTTTCACACCACTGTATATCCTCCGGGCAACGAGGGGGCAACCGCCCTGGATCAGGAGAGAACCACGGGAGAGGAGTAAAGAGATTCCAACCCGTTGGGACCCGTGGCCACCGCCAGGAGGTGCCTTAAGCCTCATGGAACCCAGGAAATATTTACTTCCGCCACACCCAGGAAGATGGAGGAAGATCCTTCCAGGGAACCCTGGAGTGTTTCCGGTGCAAAGGGCAGAACTTTCGCCACACCAAGAAGTGCTGCCGGAAGAACGTCATCAGGCACCTGGAGCACATCCGGGTGGAAATAAAAGGGGCCGCCTCCCTACAATTGGGGAGCCTGAGTCGGGAGTGGGAGCAGGATGAAGCTCCCATAAGGAGAGGAAAGGCAGCCACGGACAGTGAGAGAAAGCCGAAAAAGGAGTGATTGGTGCTGGGAGCACCGTGTGTTGTAAGGGGCTGTGTATTTGGTGCTTTAATAAAACGTGTACTTTGTGGTTTCTGACTGGTGATGTCCGGGCATGTCTCACACCCGGCACGGGCACGCACAGAGACAAGTTTGGCACACACAGCACATAATTTATTAACAGTTCAGAAGGCATACAGCACAACACAGTCCTTCCATCTACACTCCTCCTCAGGCTTTGTCCTCTTCCTCCCGACTCTGGCTGCTGACTTCTGGCGACTGGCCCTTTTTTATAGGGCACCTGGAAGGACTCCAGGTGCCCAACGACCTCCTTCTGGCCACAATTCCAGTATAACAGGGCCCTGAAAACGTGCATGCGCCCCCTGGAGGTGGCCATGGGCCCCATCAGGGTTGCGCTCCCATGCTCATGACCCGTGGCCCCGCTGTCGGTTCCCCCGGTCCTTCCATAATCGGGGTGCCCCGGCCATGCGCCACAGTATGTAAACACGATAACGTGAGTTCACTTTCACTTCAGTCAAGCATATTTTGCATACAAGTATGAGGTACAAAATGTAGATTTCTATTAACTCTTGAGCTGTTTCCACTAACTGGAAGTGGAGCTTTACCTGAACACATACTCAATTTTTTTTTTTTTCAACTTTACTTTTATAATAATTGTTTGAATATATGAATTAATTTGATTTGATGTTGATGGTTCTTTAATGTACATAATATAAAAATCTAATCATTGTCTTGAGGTTTACTCCCCAAATATCCATCCTCATATTTGATTATACGAGAAAGTCACGGGGAGAGCTCTCCCGATTTTTGAGATTCTCTCAAGTTATTTCTCCTTTGAACTTACTCTTCATGTGAATGTGGTTTGGTCCCCCTTGGAGTGTCTAAAGTTTACGCCCCAAGCCGTGAACAGCAGCACACCAGTGTGCCACGACTCGCCGTTTGACAACACATGCGTAACGTTCACGACGCACCTAACCACAGGACCCTTGGGGAGAGTGTGGGACCCCCTTGGAGTTGATGTGCTAAGATTCAAAGTATGGTTCAAAGAGCTTTTGTAGTATAAATGCTTAGGGGGCCTGTAACCGATGTAATGGACATCAGGCATGGACTGGCACTTTGGCTGGAGTAGGTCGTCATTATCTGGCTGGAAGAGCAGAGGGATTATTTACCTCCCCAACACAGTAGGTGGCAGTCCTCTTGGACAACAGTCCCTATGTGGATGCCTGCAGGGCAGGCTGGGAGTTGTAGTCCGGTAGTGCAGCCTTGCAGTATTAGTATTAATAATAATAATAATAATACATTTTATTTATACAAGGTGCTTTTCTGAGAACTCCAGGACACCGAACAAACAATAAATACAACTAAAAACATCAGAAAATATAAAAATTAAAACCAAACATAACTACTGTAATCAAACAAAAAGCCATTTTAAACAGATGCATTTTAAGTTTACATTTATTTCTAAGCTCAGTAGGTAATGAACTCCAGAGCTTGGGAGCAGAACGGCCGAATGCTCCGCTCCCCATGGTGGTTAGACGGGCGAGAGGGACGGTCAGGTGGATGGAGGAAGAGGATCGAAGGTAACGGGAGGGAATGACAACATGAAGAAGGTCAGACAGATATGAATGGCCTTAAATGTTAACAAAATCTTAAAATCAATTTGAAAATTAATCGGGAGCCAATGAAGCTGCTGCAAGACCGGAGTGATATGGTAAATAGATGGGGTTTGAGTAATGAGGCGGGCTGCAGAATTCTGGACTAGCTGAAGCTTATGGAGAGATTTATTATATAGAGAGACCAAAGAGGAGTCCAGACGAGAAGTAACACGACGGTGAACAAGAATGGCAGTGGCATGAGGAGTGAGGGAGGGGCGGATGAGATTAAATATTACGTAGGTAGACGGGTGACGTTATTAATGTGAGACTGGAAAGATAAGAGGACTGTCAAGGATGGCACCCAGACTCTTAACCCGAGGTGATGGGGAAACAACGGAGTTATCAATCACAAGATAAAGATTATCGGCTTTGGATAAGGATGATTTTGAGCCATTGAGGAGAACCTCAGCCTTGTCACTGTTTAATTTAAGAAAATTTGAAGAAAACCAGGATTTAATTTCAGCAATGCAGTCAATAAGCGAAGGTGGTGGAAAGGAAGAGGTGGGTTTACTAGCAAGGTAGAGTTGGGTGTCATCAGCATAACAGTGAAAATGAATGTTATATTTACGAAAGATATTGCCAAGGGGAAGAAGGTGAATAATAAAAAGGACAGAGCCCACCTGAAGTAACAGCGGTGGGTTGGGATGTGAAGCTTTTAAACTGAATGAACGGAGTGCGGCCTGTGAGGTAGGATCTGAACCAGTCTAGTGGAGTGTGGGTAATGCCAATCAGAAATAATCTAGTAAGGAGAGTGGTATGACAAATAGTATCAAAGGCCGCACTCAGATCAAGAAGAGAAGGATGAGAATAGGAATTAGACCGCAGTCAGCAGCCATAAGAAGGTTGTTGATAATTTTAACAAGTGCCATTTCTGTACTGTGAAGGGGGGCGAAAACCAGACTGGAACTTTTCATATACAGTAGATTATTATGAGATAAGTGGAAGTGGAATTTTGGAGATAAAGGGCAAATTAGAAATAGGGTGAAAATTATTGAAGTTAGTAGGATCAGCATCAGGTTTTTTCAGTATTGGGGTTATAGCAGCAGTTTTAAAAGATGAAGGAACAATACCAGTAGTGAGAGAGGAGTGAATGATGGCAGAGATAAGGGGAGGCAGGCTTTAACCAGAACTGTAGGGTGGGGGTCCAGCTGACAAGTAGATGACTTGGATTTGCAGATGAGATCTGAGATTTCAGGGCAGCACGGTGGCGCAGTGGGTAGTAGCGCTGCTGGGTTCGCTTCCTGGGTCCTCCCTGCGTGGAGTCTTCATGTTCTCCCCGTGTCTGCGTGAGTTTCCTCCCACAGTCCAAAGACATGCAGGTTAGGTGCAGTGGCGATTCTAAATTGTCCCTGGTGTGTGCTTGGTGTGTGTGTGTGTGCCCTGCGGTGGGCTGGCGCCCTGTCCGGGGTTTGTTTCCTGCCTTGTGCCCTGTGTTGGCTGGGATTGGCTCCAATTGTAGTTAGGATATAGCGGGCTGGATAATGGATGGATGGAAGGATCTGAGATTTCAGAGGATCTGGGAAGCTGGAAAGAAGAAAAAGAGTGAATAGGCGAGTGAAGTTCAGAAGAAGTACAGAGAGGATCTGGACCGAGGTGCCTATGTATCCTCTGGATTCTCTCATTAAAAAAGGAGATAAGAGAATACAGAAAGGTGAGATGGTAAAGAATCTGGAGGTTGTGTAACATTATTAAGTAATGAAAACAAAGACTTGGCGTTACCTGTATTACAAGCAATTAACTGAGTGTAATAAATTAGATTTGGTTTGGGCAAATTATATGCATGCCACCAGGGGGAGCTGCAGAGAAAAAGTGTCCTCGCTTCAGGGAGCTTCCATCTGACCTGGAAGTTCCTCCAGCCAGTAGTGTCATGACACCAGAAGTGATCCCAGGTTACGGCATAAGGAAGGTCAAATTTCATGTATGGCTTGTCAGAGTCGGGAGGCAGTTGACAAAGATCACCAGGAGGAAAGAGAAACCAGGAGAAGGTAGAGAAAGGAAGAATTGTGCAGATTTGTGTTCTACTAAATCTTCATTTGAGTTTATATTTGTTGGTGTATTGGTGGGTTTTTGGGACTCAGTGGCGCCCCCAACAGGTCACATCGAATATACTATAAATAATGTGTGATTATATCGTAAGGCTGCTATTGTACCGTTTTAGAGGCCCAGTCTGTACCAGTACACTCGGACTAGTGGATGAGTCGGTGACCGTGCATGTGCATCACGTCACATCATATCGTGTGCATTAGACACGTGACCCCCACCTCGCTGTCCGCGGTGTAAGCTGTGACATTGTGCCCATTATTCCATCTAAAATTCAGATTTATGCCACCATTATGCCAAAAGATAACCTTAAGTGGTTAATTAAATGGACTTGTTCTTTTAGAGAAAGAAAGCCCGCATCATCCCTGCAGTTTTCTCATTGTGTTCACACGTGCTAATGCTGCAGGATTACACATACTGGATCAGTGCCTCTCTTTAGAGAGAGGAGTCAGATTGGGACACACGGCACACAGAAGACTACAAG
The DNA here is from genome assembly GCF_016835505.1 of Polypterus senegalus. Classification (NCBI taxonomy): domain Eukaryota; kingdom Metazoa; phylum Chordata; class Cladistia; order Polypteriformes; family Polypteridae; genus Polypterus; species Polypterus senegalus. Next base: position 2,282,190 of record NC_053159.1, on the reverse strand, counting down.
AGGCTGAAAGTGCTGAGCCGCCGCCGCCGCTGCCACCAGCCTTTGTGTCTCTAGCAACATGGTCACCGTTGTGCTTTGTGCTGCAGTTGGTGTGTCGGCTCACACATCGACTTGCAGTGACAAAACAGCAATGGCTCTGTTTAGACTACCAGTTCTGTCCTGGGAGCGACGTCAAGTAAATCTCCAGAGGTGGCGGAGGACTGGAGGAGGTCTCAGGTGACATCGCAAACGCTCTGCTGACTTGACTACCCAACCTACCCAGTATGCACTGCCAGTTCCCAGTGCTAGTTTGTTTTTACTCCCAGTTGGTTAATGGATCCACCTCAGGCATGAAACATCATACTGACCATGTCATGCAAAGAAACAATTTCCCTCCTGGGATTAATAAATTATATCCGATCCAAAATATGATCTTATTGTAGCGGCTTCATGAAAAGCCCAGGATTAGGGAATCACGGTTAAAATTTAAAAAATAGACACAGTGGTACCTCAGCATACGTCCTTAAGCCGTTCCAGATCCTCTGACTTATACCAAACAGGACGTATACCAAACAAATTTTTCCCATAGGAAATAAAGGGAAAATGATTAATCCGTTCTCATGAAAAAAAATCCTATTGTTATTGGAATATTATACATTGATGGGGTTGTATAAAATAATTTAAACACTGCTTTATACTAAAATACATAAATACAAAAGCAATAAGATGAAATAAATGAAAATTTAACCTCACCTTACTTTTTAATAACGTCTTTGTTTTTCACAATCGTACATACCGTCGTTCTCGGCATGCGGTACGCAGCAGCCAAGTCCCAGATACGCATGCCACCTTCATACTTTTCAACAATCAATTCAAATTTACGAGAAAAAACACAAAATCACGTGAAAATTCACAGAGACTTATAGCGCGTACTGACGCTCATGGGCAGTCGTGGCTTTGTCTCGAGAGAGGTTAACAAGGGTAGCGTGTGGTGTTCTAGCACACGAGTCGTATTCCAAACAAAGGTCGTATACCTAGGAAAATTTTTCGCATCCAAACAGGACGTATAACAAGTTGGACTTATTCCAAAGCGGACGTATACCGAGGTACCACTGTATGTATATATATATTATATATATATATATATATATAGTGGGAACGAAAAGTATTCAGACCCCCTTCAATTTTTCACTCATTGTTATATTGCAGCCATTTGCTAAAATCATTTAAATTAATTTTTTCCCTCATTAATGTAAATACAGCACCCCATATTGACAGACAAAAAAAAAGAATTTTTGAAATTGTTGCAGATTTATTAAAAAAGAAAAGCTGAAATCTCACCTGGTCCTAAGTATTCAGACCCTTTGCTGTGACACTCATATATTTAACTCCGGTGCTTTCCATTTCTTCTGATCGTCCTTGAGATCTCCTTCATTTGAGTCCAGCTGTGTTTGATTCTACTGATTGGACTTGATTAAGAAAGCCACCCACCTGTCTGTCTATATAAGACCTTACAGCTCACAATGCACGTCAGAGCAAATGAGAATCATGAGGTCAAAGGAACTGCCTGAAGAGCTCAGAGACAGAATTGTGGCAAGGCACAGATCTGGCCAAGGTTACAAAAAATTTCTGCTGCACTTAAGGTTCCCAAGAGCACAGTGGCCTCCATAATCCTTAAATGGAAGACGTTTGGGACGACCATAACTCTTCCTAGAGCTGGCCGCCCGGCCAAGCTGAGCTACCGGGGGAGAAGAGCCTTGGTGAGAGAGATGAAGAAGAACCCAAAGATCACTTTGGCTGAGCTCCAGAGATGCAGTCAGGAGATGAGAAAGTTGTAGAAAGTCAACCATCACTGCAGCCCTCCACCAGTCAGGGCTTTATGGCAGAGTGGCCTGTCGGAAGCCTCTCCTCAGTGCAAGACACATGACAGCCTGCATGGAGTTTGCTAAAAGACACCTGAAGGACTCTGAGATGGTGAGAAATAAGATTCTCTGGTCTGATGAGACCAAGATAGAACTTTTTGGCCTTAATTCTAAGCGGTATGTGTGGAGACAACCAGGCACTGCTCATCACTTGTCCAATACAGTCCCCACAGTGAAGTATGGCGGTGGCAGCATCATGCTGTGGGGTGTTTTTCAGTTGCAGGGACAGGACGACTGGTTGCAATCGAGGGAAAGATGAATGCAGCCAAGTACAGGGATATCCTGGACAAAAACCTTCTCCAGAGTGCTAAGGACCTTAGACTGGGCCGAAGGTTTACCTTCCAACAAGACAATGACCCTAAGCACACAGCTAAAATAATGGAGTGGCTTCACAACAACTCTGGGACTGTTCTTGAATGGCCCAGCCAGAGCCCTGACTTAAACCCAATTGAGCATCTCTGAGAGACCTAAAATGGCTGTCCACCAACGTTTACCATCCAACCTGACAGAACTGGAGAGGATCTGCAAGGAGGAATGGCAGAGGATCCCCAAATCCAGGTGTGAAAAACTTGTTGCATCTTTCCCAAGAAGACTCCTGGCTGTACGAGCTCAAAAGGGGGCTTCCTACTAAATACTGAGCAAAGGGTCTGAATACTTAGGACCAGATGAGATTTCAGTTTTTCTTTTTTAATAAATCTGCAACAATTTCAAAAATTCTTTTTTTTGTCTGTCAATATGGGGTGCTGTGTGTACATTAATGAGGAAAAAATTAATTTAACTGATTTAGCAAATGGCTGCAATATAACAAAGAGTGACAAACTGAAGGAGGTCTGAATACTTTCTGTACCCACTGTGTGTATATATATATATATATATATATATATATATATATATATATATATATATATATATATATATATATATATATATATATAGTGTTGGCACCTGGTCTGATGTCAGCTTTGTGTTTTTCTGTCTGGCAGAGCAGTATGGTGGGGCAACACAGATCAGTGCCCACCCTGCAGTTTGCTGGGCATAATGTCAGCTGTGTGGACGTTTGTCACAGTTTTAACAACACAATGTCTTGCATGGCTGAAGTAAGACCAAAAATTATAATATAAGTTTCAGTAGCCAATTAGGAGGAGGAATATTTCAGACAAAATGAAATAAACACATACCGTATCTACTCGCGGATAAGTCGGGACTCGATTTTACCGTATAATTTCTGGTATTTTATAAGTCGAATGCGGAGATCACGATATGCTAACGCCCACCTGAGAGAGTAACCACGGAGCACCTATGTATTGTGCCTACGTGACCACACGGTAAAACCCCAACTGTTCCAAGGCAACGTTTGCAGTGATTTGTGTTTTTCGTATCTCACACCCTCATACACCTTTATCGTAAGAGCATCCCTTATCTACGATGGAGCGTTCGATCAGAAGAGTATATGAAGCTGGTTTAAAATTAAACGTCGTTGAAGTGGTGAAAGAAATTGGTGACTGAGCTACTGCAACAAAATTCGATGTGTCTGAGAAACTGATGAGAGATTGGAGGAAGTAAGAAAATGAAGTGTCGCATTTTTGAACAGGCGTATAAGTCGCAGTCTGATTTTATGATCGATTTTCCGGACTTCAAGACCCAACTTATACTCCAGTGTATACAGTACATAGATAGATATGAAAGATATTATATAACAGATAGCATAAAGGATGGCATGTATGGGCAGGGGTCCCGCAAAGGACGGGGCAAGGTTGAGGCCAGCCCTTTGGAGCCAGGAAGTTGGCAGAAGATGCCAGTCTGGAATTGGGTATGTTGGCATCCTGGCAGGCTGGGACCAAGGTACAATACTTATCTGGGTGGACACTGTAATGGAAGGGACAGGAGGAGAGCTACATCCTCCCAGACCAACACGTTATGGGGCAGCATAGCATCCCTGAGTGGTGCTACCAGTATAGACACCCCTAAGGCATGCTGGGAACTGTAGTCCCACTAAGCAGCCTTGTTGGGTTCCTGGTTTTGAGGTGGTTTGTGTTTGCCACCAGAGGGTGCTGTTGGGGTTTGTACTCCCTACTTTCAGGGACTTCTGCTTGACCCTGAAGTGCTTCCATCGGGCTGTGCCCTAGCATTGGAAGTGTTCCCGGGTCTAAGATAAAAGAAGCCGATTGACCTCATCCAGGAGAGGAGCTGGAGAACAATTACCTGGGAGGAGTGGAGGAAGAAATGAGAGAGAAGAGAGAATTGTGCTGAGGTTTGTGCTGGTGGATAACCTGTGAAGGTATTTCGTTCAAATAAACCTTTTCATTGAATCCGTGACTTGAGTAGTTGTTGGGTGTGTTTGGGGTGCCACAGCACCCCTTGCTGGTCACAATAGATAGATATGAATGGCACTATATAATAAATAGATACAGAGAGAGTGGAAAGGTGCTATATGATAGATAGTAAAGGCACTATAAAATAAATAAAGATAGATAGATAAATGGAAAGGCACTCTAAAATAGATAGACCGATAGATCTGAAAGGCACTATATAATAGATAGACAGTGTCACAAATGTTTGAGTAGGAGGCAGCTAAAGGGCTCAAGTAATTGTAATACCACATCAGACCAGGGGGGCGGCGGGGTGCACTGACTGTCTTTCCCAGGAAATCCTGTCGAGTTCTGGTGGCTTCGATGATGTCACTTCCAGTTCTGGGCCCCAGGATGATGTCACTTCCTATATGGGCCTTTAAACCCACCATCTTGCCTTCATTTAACCAGTTCTGTTTTGGACTCAGTCTTGTAGACAACTCTCTTTGAGAATTCAACCTTTTTGCAGCCAGGACATATTATACGGGTGGCTGCCCCAAAGCTTTATTATGTCTGGTGTCAATTGTGTCACAACAGATAGATCTGAAAGGCACTATATAATAGATCGTAATTACCTTATTTCTCCCTTAGGGTCATTTAGTATTTACAGAAGCCCAGAAATAATACAGCAAACAACAAAATCCATGCCCCTCATACGCAGGAATTAGAAAACAGAAGACATCTTGTGACTTGGCTAAAGATAAGGGGGCATTACAAAAGGAGGTATGAAGGAGTTTCTTGACACTTGACTACAAGTCCCCAATGCTAGAGTGTCACACAGAGGAGGGTGTGCAGCGTTGTCGCTGACCGCCATCGGCTTTGTCTTCATCCTCTCCCACATCCACTGTGAAGCCTGGTGATGGCCGCATCAGGATGAGGAGATGCTTCTCTACGGCAGGCACTGGAAGGCTTGTGAGGGCAAAACAAAGGCAGCAAAATACAGCGAACTCCTGGAGAAGCCTGAAAGAAAACTGCATCTTGGTAGAAGCAGAAAGCCAAAGCAACCCAGGAATGGCTTCAAAACAATGATGTGAAGGCCCTGGAGTGGCCATGTCAGAGTCCAGATCTCAATCCAATGGAGAATTTGTGACTGAACTTGACAAAGGCTGTCCACTCCCGACCACCATGACACCTGACAGAGCCTGGGCTATATGGCAAAGAAGAATGGGGACAATGACAGAGAGCTGAGCACACAGACTCAAGGCTATCATGGCTGCCATCTACTAAACCCTGACTGGAAGTGGGTGAACTTTTGAGATTCGAGTATTTTGTCTTTTATATTTCTATTGAATTCTGCCCACTTTGCAGAAGTCTGTTTTCAATTTGTCCGTTTTTTTCTGCTGATCTGTGTCAAAAAAGCCCAATCAAATCCACTGTGGTTTTATGTTGTATAAAAATAAAATGTCAAAACCTCCAAGGCAGTGAAGACCCCTTATAGGCAGCGTACGTTCAGATTCTGTGCGTTTCTGTTGGTTGACCGATTAGTCTCAAGTCCACCACGACAAAGGAATGAGTTAATAAGAGGTTTGAGAACGTCTCTCTGAATGATTTTAAAGCATCGCCGCCTGTACCTTTACGTTAAATCACCTCCCACCCGTGTGCCTCGGGGGGCTTTTAGGGAGTGGGCTGACTGAGGAGCCATTAAGTGGCACTCCATATGTCTTTTACCCCTTTCTCTATTGCAACAACACAGCAGAAATTTCTTCGTATTGCAACTAAAGAATGACACTTTAATGTTTGTCAGGATTTATGTTTCATCATTAAGTGGTTTCAGAATTGGCTAGCATGGCTCTTTTATGTTTACTGGTGTGCTCAAATATAAAGAAAATCAAACATTACGCATTAAAAGCTGGGTAGGAAACATTCCTCACGTGTTCCATCCATGATATGTCCTCTAATGTGTAATAATATCAGCCACTCTTTATTTTATGTAATGCTGTTGTCCGCCTCCATCATCGTGAAGTGCTTTACAAAAGAATCAAAAAAACAAAATCATACAGAACAGGATCAAATTTTACAATAAGTTCACAGCAAGTAGAAGAGCAATGCGGTACTGAGGGATGGCTGCCAAAGCTAAGAAAAGACCCAGCATTAACAATGGAGAGCAACAAACTAAACTAAACTCTGACATTAACAAGGTTATCTCAGTTAATATTCAGATCACTAAAGTCCCCCATGACTATATAGGGTGGTCCAGATCTAATTATGCAACTTTTAATGCAACGCAGGAAAACAATGCAAGACAAAAGAATTGTTCGAAATATCTTGTAATAAACAAAAATGGACTTACATTGAATGAATTCACTGATTTTCCATGTAATGTCCCACTTGTCCTCCATTCAGTTGTGAATTCTCTATGTAATAAACTTAAGTTATAGCGTAATGAATATTGCATAATTAGATCTGGACCACCCTGTAGTATCCCCCTGTAAACGTGCCCTTTTAATATTACTAAAAAGATGTGTGTTGAAATTCCTGTCTGCGTCAGGTGGTCTGTAACACACTCCTAAAATAAGGCCTCACTCCCTAATGCTTTCCTGGCGAAGCCAGACGTCCTCACTAAGATGAGGACTTGCATTCTCTGCAAATGCCCATCGAGCTGCACGGTGATGGGCTGTGAGCTCAGGTCCCATCACAGGAGGTTGAGCCCTCATGGAGTCTGTTATTGACAGTTTGGTGAGAAACATGCATGCCAGTAGCCAGCTGGAGGTCATTTTAGCAGGGCTCTGGCAGTGATCCTCCTGTCCCTCCTTGCACTAAGGAGCAGAGATGCCAGTCCTGCTGTTGGGCTGATGCCCTTCTACAGCCTTGTCAAGATCTCCTCATGTAACGGCCTGTCTCCTGGCATCTCCTTTATGCTCTTGAGACCTTCTTGTGACGTCACGTATGGATGTACCACAACTTGAATGTGCTGTAGGTAACGCCTCATGCTACCTACCAGTAGTGACAAGGACACTAGCAAAATGCAAAACCAGAGAAGAATCAGGAAGGATCAGGAGAGAGCAGCGGTCTGTGGCCACCATTTTGTTTTTGGGGGTGTCTTGCTGTTGCCTCTCCCGTGCACCTGCTGTTACTGTTATTTGTACCAAAGCAGGTGAAGTTGATTCACAATGGCTTAGACTTCCGAACTGGACACACTGATATCGCTGAAGCTTAAATGACTTGGTCTTAAGACTGCGATGATTGTGTGGTCCCTTAATTTTTTGAGCAGTATGTATTTATATATAAAATCCAACATCTGTCTGTCTGTCTTCTTTTCACGAGAGAACGGATTAACATTCTGGTTGATCTTGCGAATTCGCTCATCGTGCTAAGTATCATAGTTTGCCTTTGGTACCAATTTACTTGCGCAAAACTGAGAGACCCACAGCGGGCCAACAGGAGGTGGGCAGGGCCTTCTCACTCATGTGCCAGCCGCCGTTCGAGTCGGTGTACCTCTGTGTTTTGGAGTGTGCCTTGCCTTCTCTTAGTTAGCGATACCTGTTTGTTTATTGATCTTTAAAGTTTGTCCTGTTACACTACTACGCAAGCAAAACCGCAGGGGACAGCAAGTCTACATATAAAATCCAACGTCTGTCTGTCTGTATGTCTGTCCACTTTTCACAAGAGAACTACCTAACGGATTTAGATCAGGTTTTTTTCTATAATTTGTTTGGACATTCCAGTTGATTTTGTATTATAGTTCGCTTGCGGTAGCGATTTATTAGTGCAAATCCAAGAGAGAGGCAGCGGACCAAGGGGAAGGCCGAAGGGAAGCGGGACCACAGACTATATTAGCTGTGTAAGCCCGGGCTGTAAAAAGTCCAGGGTCCTAGAGACTATTGACTTCGTCAGAAAAAAAAAATTGAAACGTATACATGTCAGGTATTTGAAAGGAACGACTGTGGACGTCTCTCTCCTAGGAGGTTTCGTTTTGCCGACGTGCTCACCTCGCTTGTGTATTAGAGGCAGGAGGAAAAGTAAAAGGGATACCGTTTTGCCAATGTTAGCGGCTTAGCGACTTTGTCTTTCTTCAAATGTTTCATTTTGCCGATGTGCTTGCCTTGCTTGTGTTATTAAGCAAAACTAAGCAAATTTTCCGTTTTCACAGAGGCGGAGTCCTTACCCTGACTCCACCTCTCACTTCCAGGCCAGACAGACGTTTTTTATATATATATATATATACACGAGGGGGGATCCAAACATAACCGGAAATATTTTTAAAACGTGTTTAATTTTAATTAGTCTCCTTCAAAGTACTCCCCATTGCCGGAAATACACTTCTCTAACCGTTTGTTCGATTGTTCGAAACATTTTTTAAATTCATCTGAAGTAATGCCCATTAATGCCCTGGTTGTTTCTTGTTTTACCTCTTCGACGTCAGCAAAACGCCTTCCTTTCAAGTCTTTTTTCATCTGAGGGAACAAAAAGAAATCACACGGAGCTAAATCCGGTGAGCAGGGTGGGTGGTTCAGGTTTGTCATGCCGTTTCTTGCCAAAAATTGGCGAATGCTGAGAGCAGTGTGAGATGGAGCGTTGTCATGATGAAAGAACCAATCGCCCGACTCCCACAAATCAGGGCTTTTCCTTCTCACACTGTTGTGCAACCTTCTTAACACTTCTAGGTAGAATGCTTGGTTTACAGTCTGACCTGCTGGAACAAATTCCTAATGCACGAGACCTTTGACATCAAAAAAAGAAATCAACATTGTTTTCACTTTTGATTTCACCTGCCGAGCTTTTTTTGCTCGAGGAGAATTTCGCGGTTTTCCAATGACTGAACTGCTGTTTTGACTCAGGATCGTAACTGTAGCACCACGATTCATCTCCTGTAATAATTTTGGAAAAAAAATCGGAGTCATTATCAAACTGATCCTTCATTTCACGACAAGTTTCCAGACGACGCTCTTTTTGATCTGCTGTCAGCAATCGCGGGACGAATTTTGCAGAAACTCTTCTCATTTTCAAATCTTGCAATAAAATTCGCTGAACCGAGCTCCACGACAACTGGGTAATCTTAACAAGTTCGTCAATGGTCCTACGTCGATTTTCATAAATGAATTCTCGGATTGTGGTGACATTTTCATCGGTTCGCGATGTTGAAGGACGCCCGGGGCATTGGTGGTATTCAATCGACATTTCACCATTCGTAAAGCGGCCAAACCACTCGTAGACTTGGCTTTTACCCATAGTATCTTCTTTGTAAGCTTTTTTTAACATAACAATAGTTTCTGCAACACTTTTTTCTAGAAGTAAACAAAATTTCACTGCCGTGCGTTGCTCACAATAATCGTCCATCGTAAAAAAAACCACGTACTACAAGTACCAACCTAACAACAACAAAATTCCAGTTATTTTTGGGTCCCCCCTCGTATATATGTAATATACATATATATATATATATATATATATATATATATGTATGTATATATTGTAAAGGTAGGGTTTCTAAACTCTGTTGGGATTCGTCTCATCGCCGAAGAGCGTCCCAAAGTGAGATCGCTATGTCTGTGGAGGACAGCCTATCAGTTGCCGGGGCTACCACAGGCTCCCAGCCCTGTAGCGGCTCACAGTAAAAACAAATCCAAGCCGATCCCGTTCGCACTATAACTGCCAGTCATAGATGAACACTGTAAATGCAGGGAACAGGATTACTTGACCCGGACCCTACCTGTTTGCTGTGTCTGTGTATAGCAGAGAGTGGTAATCCTGCTACAATAAGTAACCCTGCTGTTCCTGTTTCAAGCTGAATCAAAACTGGTTTTGCTAAAGTACTGAGAGTCAGCTTCTTGTTTTGGGGTGCAAGACAGGGACTGACAAGTCACAATATTTATATGAAACCACAACAGAATGAATTATTATACATAAAGAAAAGGACTGAATTTTAATCAAAGGTTAACTAAATGTAGCTTAAAGCTGAAAGCACGTGAGGTCTCCGCCTCATCTTAGAGAAGCGACCAACATCATTTTTTAAGGTTAGAATGAGGTAATTGAGTAACGAAGCCCCCCTCCAGAAAGCCCATGCACATCAAATCAAAAGGACAATCCGCTAAACCTCCCTCTTATCGAAGGGGTGTTCAGAGTACCGGGAGAATTGACATGAGTCAGAAATTAGTGGTGGCGTTCGTTGATCAGAGGAGGTAATAACGTTTTGTATATTAAGAGTCCGATAACGTGATGTATTAGATGAGGTGAAAGTACAAGTGCAGAGGAATTGTTTGATTGATTGCACAAATAAAATAAATGTTCTGCATTTTCATCTGGGCTCCACGACAGCCTCCTTTGAAGACAAATTAAAGTTTTTTCCATGACAGACTCTGGAACAAACCTACGGAGACGTGGAGTTGAAGCCGAAACCTTGAGAACCTTCAAGAAGAATCTGGAAAAGACAACCGGACAGCTTGGGTATTGGCTAAACAAAGGGGCTTGATGGACTGAATTACATTTCATACGTCTCTAATGTCACTCCTCATGACTCCGTCATGAAAAAGAAACGGAATTCATAGCAGAACAGCAAGTCGGAAACGTCTGCAGTCCAAAAGTACCAGCAGTGCTCGTCTCACATTGGGAACTGAGACTGAGATCAAATGGGAGGAAAGCATTTAGTTTGCCGCAACTGGGTGTTTGAAGTTTGGGGGCAATTATTTTTTCACACGGGCTATGGAGTGTTTCCTGAATAAGGAACGTCCTGATTTATGAACTGAAAGCGCGTTGAGGTCTCTGCCTCCTCTTATTTCTTACCTGATGGGCTCACTCAGGCTCAGCTTTCTCTAATTTTGCATGCTGTCCAAAGATCTGAGGCCATCTATTGTGTACAATACCCCAAAATAGCGGAGATTCACATTATTCTTTCTCGCAGCACTGTAACTATTCACTTGAGTGGGCAGCATGCCCGGTGACTGTCCATGAGGTGTTTATCTGCTCTCATGTCTCCAAAGACATACAGGTCGGGTTAACTGGCATCTCTAAATGAGTGGATGTGTGTGCAATTGGGCACCACGATGCACTTGTGGCACCCAGTGCTGCCACCAAAGGCTCCATCCACCCGCTCCCCCCTGAACTGATTGAAGTGGGAACTTTCTGGTATGGAATCCACTTGAATAGAGGCCATATTTTATTATTTCCATTACCAACAGCAGGATAATCCTGACTTTCATTAAGACGCGTGACTCATGTGCAGTTGAGACATGACATGTGGCACCCATCACTTCACTGAATGGGCAACAATTTCGGCGTCAAGTAAGCTTTTGCCTCGACTGAGCCTCCCCATGACGGCTGCTAGAAATCAGAGTTACGTCTGACAGGAAGGAAATTGTAAGTCATTCTAGGCCATCGCTTGAAATGAATGTGAGGAGACTGCCCTGGCATTCCAACAATAACAAGCTTAAGGAGAAAAAAGAAACCACGCCTGTCATGCAGGACAAACACTGCATTATCTGGTAAATTAAAAGACAGTGACAGTTGTCTTTTCATTATCTGAGAGGATAGAGGGATGAAAACAACAAAGACAAGCTTTGTCCTGCCACCCAGCGGTAACTTGGCATACACTGTATACTGAAAGGATCTTTAAACCGGCACTCTCTTGGCACGCTGGCTGTGATCCACGACTGAATGTTATTATTTATTTATCCGAGGTGCCTTACAAAGTAAGTTATAATACATCCAAGAATGAAGGTGCAAGCAACAGAGAACAAGATGAAACAGCAAACACAAAGGACATCATACAGACGTGGCGTCGGTGCCCCTCCACGAGAAAAGAAGAACCCACACTTGTCTCTGAAATCACCTGAAACTGCCTGAATCGGCACCCCATAATGTTAATTCCAAATTTGACAAACAACTGACTTGATTTAGAGTTTTGATTCAACAGAATATTTCAAATAAGAACACAAATGATGAGACCCCTGCGGTGGGCTGGCGCCCTGCCCGGTGTTTGTTTCCTGCCTTGCGCCCTGTGTTGGCTGGGATTGGCTCTAAAAGACCTCCGTGATCCAGTAGTTAGGATATAGCGGGTTGGATAATGGATGGATGATGAGACCCTTCACCTCATATTTGGTTGTGCAACCTTTAGAGCAGGGGTCCCCAACTCCGTCCGCTCCTGGAGGTTTTCATTCTAACCCTAATTAGTGAGCTGTTTTTGCTGCTAATTAACTCATTCACTTGAATTAAATAGTTTTTTAAGGTTTGTTCCCCTGAATTTCTTTATCGTTCCTTCATGTCTTTCCTTAAATAGAAATGAAATGTGAAGTGAGGGAGCCAACAGAGGACCACCTAAGTCAGGGCCTCAAACTCCAACCAGTTGCTTAATCAGGCGCCGAGTCTTGTTGTTAATTAAACTCGTTCTTGAACCCCATGGCTTGTTGCTGCTCTCATTGTGTCATAGCAGACATTTCTGAAATTGTGGACTGGGGACCCCCCTTAGCAGATCGACTTTCCCAAGACCCTCATCTTTCTTTATTTTCAGATATCGTGTGATGGACTCAGTTTGCTGGTCGTGTTTTGGCTTATTTTGTACCTCATTATTGTCTGACTGCTAATTAAGGAAAAAGAAACAGTTAAGGGGTCCAAGTCTTCAAGAGCAAATCAAATAAAATGAATTGAACTCTTTCAGGGCTGATGTCGACTTTTGTCAAAAGGAGGAGTCGACGATGGTAATCAACTGTAACCTGTGAAAAAAACCAACTGTTACATTTTAGTTGGACTCTATTTGTTAGAAGGAAAGTTAGATTCATTGGTTTGACCGAGATTTCCTGCCCTCACGTGAGTAACAAGGCGCAGACAACGGCAAAAATGGGACTGACATCTGGCGAGAGATCAAAGCGAGTGCGTAAAACAAAATACTCCGCAGACGACATCTTGCCTATTACTGTATCTCTGAACTGGACTATGACTTGTCAGACTCCAATTTTGATACAAGTGATCGAAAATGAATGTGAGGTTCCAGCTTCAGCTGATTGGTCCCCAGCTAGTCATGATACTGACAATGTTCACCAGGTAGGACTGCCTCTTAACAATAAGAAGTAGAAACCATATTGCAATGCACTGCGACCATGATCGCTGCTGCCCCAGCCACGTGAAGATAGCCTGGCAGCAAGCCTGCTGCACATTCTTGGCAAACTGGCAGCCACAGCATGAAGCAACAGACGTTTTATGTTGATTTCTGTGGGCAACCGCTGCTTTTCAGACACTATTGTTTGAAAAAAAATATTCAGCCCTCAAAGAGTTAAATAAAGTCAACTAGCAGCAAAAACAGGGTTAGAATGAAAACCTGCAGCCAACGGGGCCCTCCAGGACCGGAGTTGGGGAAGCTACACACAAGCGACTCCTGGAGCTCCCCATGAGACTCCTGCTCCTGTCCACCGGTCGTCCTGAGAAAACCACTCCAGCTGGGTCAGGTTTGAAGGGGGGCTTCCTTCTCCGGACGGCATGGTTCTCTTCATTTCATAGATGTTCCATACGATTCCAATCACACAGGTGGTCACTTCAGAGCAGTCCAGTGTGGTGTTCTTTGCCATTCTTGGTGTTTTTTGCTGTGTGTTTTGGCCCATCATCCTGTTGACCTTTAAATTCTGACACTGGTCAGTACGTTTCGCTCCAGGATGTCAAGATAGTCTTGAGATTTCTTTATTCCCTGCACGGACTGAAGGCACCCCATGCGAAACGTAGCAAAACGGCCCCAAAACATCACCGAGCCTCCCTGCTTCTTTGAAGGCTTCGTTTTCTTGTCTTGGAGCTGATGTGACTTGCCAAAAAGCTCCAGTCCAGAGGACATTCTCCCAGAAGCATTGTGGCTGCTCGGGTATTGTGTTTTAGCAAATTCCAGTTTGGCTATTTTATGTTTTTCTTTCAACAGCGGAGGCCTTCTGGGTTATTCTTCCATTGAGCCCACTGCCACTGGAAAAAAAACAAAAGCAATGGATGATCCGATCAGACACTGGTGGACCCTGACCTTGGAGTTCAGCTCGTATCTCTTTGGACGTTGTCCTTGGGTTTTTGTCAACCATTTTTGTTATCCTTCTGCCTCTATTCTGAGGTTGATTTTCCTCTTGTGGTCATCTACAGTTCCATGGACCTTCAAGTTCTTCCTAATATTTGCAGCTGATGTCACAGGAACATCAAGCTGCTTGATGGTGGTCTTCTCACCTTTGTCTTTAACGAGCTTCTTTCTGATCTCCTCAGACGATTCTCTCCTTTGCTTTCTGTGGTCTAAGTTCAGTGGGGGACTCGCGATGACATCAAACAGCAGAGTGACGACTTTTCTCCATTTAAATCAACTGAATGAATGACTGCACGATTGGAGACGTCTGTGATATGAAAAATCACTCAAATCCAATGATTTAAGATCTTCTCTAGCGGTCTCAACAAATGTGTTCTGGCCATTTTAGAAGATCTTTGTAGAATAAGCCCCACTTGATCTGTTGTCACACTTGCTTTGCTTTACTCGATGACATCTCAAAGGTGCGGGTACACAGGGGACAATTGCTTTTCACGTCATCACTTTTCAGGAATTGTTTGGCACTTTTTCAATGAGCTGGAATGAGGCCAACAAATTTGCCCACGTCTGTAATTACACCAGCAACGAGACAAAGACGCACATCCGTATCCTAAAGCAGCTACCCGGTAGGAGAGAAGCCAAGCAGATTCAAAGCATTCAATGAAAAGGCGACGCCTAAACACAAGTGAATCGGGTGCAAATCGAGTAGCCAAAGGAAGATCTTTCCACAGCTTAAGAGTGAGAATGGAGAAACATCGTCCAGTCTTGGCACGTCTAGCAAGAGGAGGGACGGTCAGCAGATGAGCAGAGACAGAATGGAGACTCCTTGAAGGGTCCTAAGGAAAGACCAAGGAGTGGCGGTCCAGAGGAGCAGAACCATTCAGAGACCTGTAGATCAAGACCAGGGTCTTACAGCAAAAGGAAGCCAGTGAAGAAACCAAACCAGAGGAGCAGTAGGAGTGAGACGAGGAACAGAGGGCACCAGTGAAGCAGCTGCATTCTGGGAGCTGAACGAATATGACGGACTGGTACACAAAATCGTACGTGGTGGTGAATCAAGGAGCAGCAAGGACGCAGGTTCAGTTTCCAGCCCAGTCACTCACATGTGATGACATGGCTAATTTTGAAAACTTTGTTTCTCTATGCAAAATTTTTCCCAACCTTCATGGGGATTTTACACCTCAGGATGTATAATCTGATGTTGATTTTCTTTGAATGAAGTCTCTAAACTGGATTAGTAGGGTGTGGCGGACAGCTGGTGTCCAGGAGACGGCCGTAGTGGACGAACCTGGGGAGCAGATGTACACAGGCCACTACCTCCCCTGGGACACTAGATGGCAGCAACACCTCGGATTCCCGCAGGGCTCCATGGGAGTTTTGCACAGCCCTGTAAGGTTCTGTGGGGGGCCGCCAGGGGGACATGCAGAGCCCTACTTTGGGTTTCCACCACACCTGGGAGGGATTCCAGATAACGCTGACCAGCCACTGGAGGTGCTCCCAGGTGCAGCATAAAAGGAGATGCCTGCCACTACTAGAGAACCACAGTCGGGAGGAGGATGAGGAGGAGGAAGAAGAAGCTTACTAGAGGTGGAGTGGAGGTGAAAGAAAGGGAAAGACACTGCTGTGTGCTTCTTATTTGTCTCCATTGCACCTGTGCTGAGGTGGTGGGACGAAAAGAACAGAGTTTCCCCTCCTTAAAAACAAAACATGTGCTTGTGCCTGGTGTCTGTTGTGTCCGGTGTCGAGGAGCTGGTGCGCCCCCTGGTGGTCAAGGGTTTCTCAAGAAAACCGTGAGAAAAAGGGTCAAAACTGAGAAATCTACAACGCGGTACCAAAGCCAAATCGAGAAGCAAAAATGGAAGTCCAAATTTCAGACAAGAGTCAAAACCAAAAGGAAACTTAAAAAGCGTCAAAACGACTTTTGGAATACACAAAGTCAAAACCAAAAAGAAATAAAAGAATCGCAAGTCTTTTCAATACCCACACAATTTGGACAGTCAACTGTACCAACTGAGAGCTCTTCACGCCGTCACGCGGCTTCTGGAGAACATGCCCCCTGGCAACCGCCGGGCTGTGCATAGCAACTGGGCCACAAAATGGCATCACAGTAAAATGTAAACAGTGCCATTTAAAAAACGCACACTTTTAACAGAGGCTTCCGACAGCTGGTTAAAGTTTACCAAATGATCCTCAATTTTAGAAAACCCCTAATTAGAGGTTTAAAATACGAGGGAAAAATGCGTTCTCTCAGAATACAATTAAAAATGAATCATGACACTGATAGCAAATGACAACTGACACTGAAATTTAACAAAGGGAAGTTTAAATCAGAAAAAAGAAAACATAAATAAAATAAGCTCCTTTCTGTCTGTCAGCAGTTATACTCTCGGACATATTTAGTGTTAACCTTTAGAAAAACAGGGTCCATATTATACTGAGCAATAATCCAATTAGGGCCTCATGTTCCTGCTGCATGGTAATACTGCATCCTAATGAGAGCCTCGCTGCTAAGTTAATGACCGCTTTACTGTGCTTTATGAAACACTGAGAGAGGACAGCGGGTCACTGTGGTCCTTAGAAAGATAGTCACCTCATTAATAATACTGAACCCCATGACATGATTCTTTAACACAGAAGAGCAGCACAAAAATGTCAAATAAGAACGCCAGAAAAAGAGAAAAAAATGTTAAAAGTTCTATATACTAGATGAATGGATAGATAGGAAAAGGCACTATATAATAAAAGGAATGATACAGTGTCTGACTGACAGATCAATACGAAAGGCAACACATGACAGACAGACAGACAGACAGACAGACAGACAGACAGACAGACAGACAGATAGATAGATAGATAGATAGATAGATAGATAGATAGATAGATAGATAGATAGATAGATAGATAGATAGATAGATAGATAGATAGAAAGGCACTATATAATAGATAGATAGATAGATAGATAGATAGATAGATGTGTGAGCGGGGCTGACTTTTGGGTATTTATGATGTAATTCAGCGTTAACAGCTTTGCACAAATGGCCGTTATTGAATGTGCTGCCATTCCGCCCCCGGGCACTCAGTATGAGCTCATGATTTACAAAGTTGGCATTGACTGTGTGGCACCCGGGGCTCCACCTATGGCCTAGTCCACGGGTGTCACGCTCCAGGCCTGGTGGGACTCAGTGGCTGCAGCTTTTCATTCTCACCCTTTTCCTAATCATGAATTCCTTTCCCCTTCATTTCAATAGCCCGCTGTTCTTAAGGATTCAGGCCTCTGAATTGATTCACTTCTTCATTAAATGGCAGCCAAACAGAAATGAGACGTGAAACGAGCCGACAAGCAGTTAAATTGGGGCTTCAAACTCCAACCAGTTCCTTAATGAGAAGCCGATTCTTGCTGTTAATTAACCTCGTTATTTAATTCCACGGATTGTTGGCGCTCTCATTCTGCCACAGCACACATTTCCAAAACTGTTGATTTTTCTGTTTTTTCTAAGAACGCCATCAAAACGTTTTGGTGACCTGAGAGATCAGCCTTAGCGAGACCGTCACCTTTCTTTATTTTCAGATATTGTGTGATGGACACAGGCGAGCTGCTCGTGTGGCGACTTGTTGGTCTCCTTATTGTTCAGCTGCTAATTAAGGAAACAGAGACAACTATGGGGCTCTGAGTCACGTTAATTAAAATTAAGGAAAAAGAAGTCAATTGGCAGCGAAAACTGGTCACTAATGAAGAAGATGGTTAGAATAAAAACCTGCAGCAGCCACTGTGGCCCTAGTCGGTATCATCTATGTTAGGTGTCTGTTGTTGATAGCCTTGTGGAGATGGCACTGCATTATGGGGGATACCTCCAGACTTATCATAAAGTCATTTTTCTTTATAGTTCAGCCGTCAATGTTCTTAGTTTTGCAGGGTGTAGGCGCAGGCACAAAGAGTACAGAAATCCATTAAGAGTTTTATTCGCATTGAATTGTTCAGCGAGGGCTCCTTGGAACATCTGTGCCTCTGCAGTACAGATGTCAGCATTCACGCTGCGCACATCAGCCCTCCGGGACGATCCGTGGGCGTCCAATTCACTAGACCACAAGAAAAAAAAAAAAAACTTCCTTGAAAGATGGAGACAAACAGCCGTCTCCAGCCTGCTCATGTGTTGAGCTCTGCTATGGCTGACTGGGCACGCCACTGACTCTTCATGCCTTTTGAGGGTACAGCTGTTAAAGTGGGAGTGACAGCAGAAAAGAGACGTCACACACGTGCCCCTTGGGGACAGCTTCAAGACCCTGGTGGTGGTAATTCTTCACCAGTCCACACGGTGGCGCTGTATTCTAACACCTCTTCGGACCAGATGATTGACAACCTCACCACTTCTGACATCACTTCCAGTGGCCATCCACCTGGACCCGCCTCATTTAACTGGAAGTGTCGCCATCTTGGATTGTCTGATCTGACACTCGCATCCTTACTGATGGTTTTTTTTTTATTATTTGTGCCTTATAGTATACTTGCCGTCCCCCGTGGCATTGCCCGCGTAGTAGTTAAACAGGACAGCAAGGAGGGCCCTGCCCGACTCCCCACTCCTGATGTCACGCTTCCCTCTCCCCTCGGCCTGCAACCTCTGCCTCAGATTAGCGCAAACATATCACTCCTGCAAGCGAGCTCTGATACTTAGTGTGATGAGAGAAGACAACCGAAATGTTCAAACAAATTCTAGAAAAAAAAAAAAACAATCAAAATCCATTAAGTCGTTCTCTCATGAAAAGCAGGCAGACTGACAGACAGACCGAAGTTGGATTTTATAGAGATATATACTAGCCGTCCCCCGTGGCTTTGCCCGCATAGAAGTGAAACAGGACAGCGAGGAGGGCCCTGCCCGGCTCCCCACTCCTGATGCCACACATGCCCTCCCGTCGGCCCGCAGCCTCTCTCTCGGATTAGCGCGAATAGATCACTCCTGCAAGCAAACTAGGACTCTTAGTGCGATGAGAAGTGTAGCAAAATCAACCGGAATGTTCAAGCAAATTCTAGGAAAAAAAAACAGATCTTAATCCGTCAAGTCGTTCTCTCATGACAGACAGACGTTGGATTTTATATAGTGTTTATATAGAGATGGGGGTCGCGGTGTCACCCCCAACTCTTTATCTTTGTCATCTTTTACAGGAGGAAATATTGTAGAAAGGGGCAGTATGGTGGCGCAGTGGGTAGCGCTGCTGCCTCGCAGTTAGGAGACCCAGGAAGCATGTGTGTGTGTGACATCGGGTTAGCCCGTCAATGCCCAACGATTTTTGCCCCCAGGCTCTACAGTCGTTTAAGGTAAAACTCACCCATCATATTCTCCGACACTCCCACACTGGATCACTCGGTGTATTGACTCGAATGGGTTGAGGTGGGGCGGCACGGTGGCGCAGTGGGTAGCGCTGCTGCCTCGCAGTTAGGAGACCCGGGTTTGGTTGCTGGGTACTCCCTGCGGTGGAGTTTGCATGTTCTCCCCGTGTCTGCGTGGGTTTCCTCCCACAGTCCAAAGACATGCAGGTCGGGTGCATTGGTGATTCTAGATTGTGCTTGGTATGTGTGTGTGCCCTGCGGTGGGCTGGCGCCCTGCCCAGGGTTTGTTTCCTGCCTTGCACTCTGTGTTGGCTGGCATTGGCTCCAGCAGACCCCCGTGACCCTGTAGTTAGGATATAGCGGGTTGGATGGATGGATGGATGTATATTTTAGAAAACATTAGCATCACTTTATGTTTAATTGTGAAGTGATAAAGTGATAGAGAAACAAACCATTTGATAACAACTGCTTGCAATGAACTAACGTGAATAAAACCATTGACACAGACGCCAGTAAAAGAACGACAACTGGATCTGGCCAACAACGCAAGAAAAATATCCCTGAAACACCAGCTGGCAGTTACGAGGCAATTTGAAAATGACGCCATAATGGCAGCGGATAGAAGCTGACGCAATACAACTCGCTCGTGATGCCTTATGGGTAATCTGAACACACACAGTGCACAGCTCCTCAGTTAAGCAGGTTAAGGGTTTACATTTTAGAAATCCTGCGATGGGCTGGCACCCTGCCCAGGGTTTGTTTCTTGCCTTGCGCCCTGTGTTGGCTGGGATTGGCTCCAGCAGACCCCATGACCCTGTAGTTAGGATATAGCGGGTTGGATGAATGGATGGATTTTAGAAATCGGGTTTCTGTGAGACACATGTAAATAAACGTGCCCGTTGACCCGACTTGCTGATTTATTTGACTTTGTCTTTAGCACGCATGTTGCCAAAGATGCAGATTAAGCCAAAAGAAAGAGCGCTCTGCAGCACAGATAAAGGGACAGTTCACACTAAAGGCGCTTTTCCACTGCATAGTACGGCACAGCACGGTTCAGTACCGCTCACCTTGGTTCGGCTCAGTTCGGCTCGGTTTGCATTTCAACTGCAGTTTAGTACCGCTTTAGAGTGGGCGGGATTATTCACGTGTCGTTACAGTTGCGCCGCCTCTACTGCCGTGACATCATCGTAAACGCACCACAAACAAACACACAACAATGGAGCATATCGACGGAATGGTGTTCTTCATTCTCGGCATGTGGATGTTTTTAACAGCAAGACTTCCACGAGCGCCTGTTTGAACCACTCCGGCTGTTGTGGTCCTTTATACTCCTGTAGTCGCTCTTCATTTTTTTTAACTTGTCCCTACACTGTTTGTAAGTCCGATGGTAGCCGTGTGCGCCCAAGAGCTTAGCGACCTCCTGAAAACGTTTTCATTCCGCGTCGCCCCATCCAGCTCTCGCTGGATCCGCCTCGGCTACCAACGAGAGGAACGTCTGTACTTCCTCAATAGACCACGAAACAGCCATTTTTGGTTAATGGTGCGTCCGAACCTTCGCTGGCTGTGCTAAAAAATCTAGCGGGTCTGTTGTGTCTCGTGTCGCAAGTTCAGTGACGCAGTAATGACGATTTTCTCCAGCCAATCAGTGACCAGCAGAGTTTACACGTCACGTTTTGGTAACGGTTCGGCGCGCTTGGAACCTCGGCTGAGGTGGTACTAAAAAAAAAGGACCAGGTACCAGGTACTGTCCCCAGCGGAAGACCCCCCAAAAGTGAGCTGAACTGAACCGTGTCGTGCCGTACTATGCAGTGGAAAAGCGCCATAAAGTCGTTCTTCAGTCTGCGCAGGATAAACAGCCTTTTCTGGAGTTTTCTAGCAGTTTCACTGGATCATTGTTGGTTATCCACCCCTAAGTAATTTTCAGATGTGACTCCTTTCACTGATCTGTCCTTCATCTCCATACGTGCTACCTCTTGTCTTTATTTTCCTAAAATCAATGATCTTCTCTTTAGTTCTCTTTGCATTTATTACAAGGACATTTTTAGCGCACCTCTTGCTAAATAAAGCCTTCTACGCCATTGCCAAAGCACTGACTGGATGGAGTGTCGGCCATGAAGATCCCCACCAGTGGGGCAGGTGCTGGCAGGTGACGGAGCCCCGCACTCGTTTGTATACGGGGGACGTTCAAAAAGTTTCTGCACTTTTATATTTTCATTGAAAACGGTGACGGTGGGAGGGAGGAGGAGTAGTTGGTCGTGTCTGGGAAAAATGCATCATAGAGGAAAGTGACAACGTAGAAAAGCGATGGCATTTGGTTTTGAAACTCTTAATAAATAGAGGTTAAAAAAAAAAGTGCTGAAACTTTTTGAACGTCCCTTGTTTAAAGTGTACAGTATGGGAGGACAACACACAGCCCGGAGGCACTCTGGTATTAACGACTCATACAGAGGAGAAGGTGCTGTTACATCTAAGAAGATTAAAAAGCCAGATAGCAACTTTACGGCGAGTCCTAATAATTGGCCTCCTAACAGACGTAGCCTCTTTTTAGAGATGTCCCGACCGCTGGCATTTAAACCAAGACTGAAGACTACTACTAGGGATGTGCACAGTCCGGTCAGCATGTCACACGTCACAGTACCTGGACAAATTCAACACGTGCACTGGGAGGACACTTGATGTGTCAAGCAGCCCATTCCTGCTCTGACGCATGTGGGACTTTAGTCACAGTAAAACAGTGAAGCCTGCCCAAGTAAAGTGTCGGGTGCATCTTAATTGCACTGTTAAAATCAATTCCGGTCAGCCCTTGCGATTTGCGTGTTTATTAATAATTCGCGGATCTACCTGGTCGTGGGTTTCTCATGAATAATTAGATGGAAAAGATTTTGTGAGTTTTACAGACTATTACGGAAAACTGCAGACGACGCTGTAGCCGTGAACTTAAATGGACTACAAATACCAGCAACCCCAGGAGTAGCGTGTCATTGGGTGGTTGCCACATGGGCTGCTGGGTGAAAGATGAGGGTGTGAAGTTTAAATGTGAGCCATAAAAAGCCCGAAGGATTACAACGGGTGGCGCCTTTTTTTTCCCCCCAATGCTTTTTACATTTACAATGACACCCGTCAGATTAGGATTTATGTTCTTGTCCTGTGCCCGCCTGTTCGTGTGAATTTGTCTGGAATGGAAAACGTCTCCGTCTGAAGAGCGCTCACGACTTCTACAAATCTTCACATACAGTATGTCGGCATTACAGGACCACAGAACGTTACGTGACTTTCAGCAGGCTGACCACGGAGGGGGGAATTCATCACCTCAATCTGCCAAACTGGACTGCGCTGTGACCGTTTATCGCTTTGTGCTTAGTATTTTGTTGGATTTCGTTTGTATCTGCAATATTAATCATTTTTGTCTTTTACTACCATAATTATACGTATAAATAAATTAGAATTTAAATTATATAAAAAAAAAAAATTACACTTCACTAAGAAACTACGCACTTTGCTTGGGAGAACAGCATGCGTCGTCGTCACATGATTTGCTTGCACGGTGATCATTTTATCTCACGTTTCTCGCAACCGTTGCCTCCTTTTTAGCGCAACAAACTTGTAACCATAGGCCCAAAACATATTCGCGCATTTTTGCATTCGGGGATGTCCTGCGCCCCTAAATCCCCACACACTGCAAGGGATTACCGTCAATACCATCTTAGCAAAGCTTTTTCTTTGGTGCTCATGGTCTCTTTCTTTATGTATCTCATTTATTCTCGTCAATAAAAATTTGTTCACAAAAAAAAAAAAACCTGGTGACGCAGTGCCAATGCTGTGCCAATGTCTTTCTGTGTATTTTAATGTGTGTCACAAAGGACATGTTCTCATAAACACTGAGCTGCTATTTAAGACCCCTGAAGTGAAGTGCGAGATGTGCCTCAACGTTGAAGTGGCTGACTGGGATTGACACATCCCAATGAGATGAAAAAAGGAAAAAATAAAAATAAAAAGCCTTAGGAGCAAATAATAAAGAAATGGCCATAGTGAAGACACTCCAGCACGGTCACCAATGATGACAATAAAACATTAGATGACAGTTCTTCAACGCACAGCACCTCAGCCCGTTTCATGGTTGCCAGTGGGCATAATCACGGGGACGTCAGTGCGCCTCTATGGCCATTCTGTTCTGTTCTTTTTAACGTATTAACTATTGATTTTTTTTTTTAAGCGGCACACACAGTGCTGTAATAAGACTTCATGTCCAAGGATTATTGCGAGAGGGAGAAAAATAAGCAGGAAGTATTTACGTGAGCTTAGAAACATTTAAAGAAAGAAAAAAAATAAGAAAGGAAAAGGGGCTAAAAAATCAAGCAAACAAAACACGAGGCAGAAAAGGGTTTAAAAAAAAAAACAAAATGACACCCGACTCTCTGGGACATTTGTGTGAAAGATGACTAACACTAGGATTGTTGAAATTGAATTTGATCTGACTGAGAGAAACCACCGGCATCCTATGACGGAACTGCCGAGACCAACGTAGTCAAATGACGGCCTGCTCCGAACACAGTGAATTAATGAGACATGAGATAGGAAATGTGCTCAGACTCTGCAGAGCACTCAGAAGGCCGCATCGGGAGTCCTGTGTGCAGTTCTGGTCACCACGGTACACGAACGGTACACGAACGGTACACGAACGGTACACGAATGACATAGCAGCACCTGAAGCTGTGCTGAGGAGAGCAACCAAGTGCATCATGGGACTGAAGGACACTGTCGTACTGTGACAGACTCAGAGAATAAAACCTGTTTAGTATGAGCAGAGGGGACGGCGTGGGGACCTCATCCAGGTATTTAAAATCGTCAAAAGCATCGATAAAGGAGATCCTGACAAATTCTATCAGCTGAATGGCGTACTCGGGGACGTCGGTGGAAATTAAGGGGAAGTGCATTTAGAACTGAAGCCAGGAAGCACTTCTTTATGCAAAGAGTTGTGGGACTTTGAGACAAACTACCAAGACAAGGAGTTGACAACCTTTAAGAAAAATCTGAAAGAGACATGGGGACAGCTTAGCTATTAGCTAAACAAACGGGGGACAGATGGACTGGATGGTCTCCTCTTGTTTGTCAAATGTCCTTCCATCCATCCATCCATTATCCAACCAATCCCAGCCAACACAGGGCACAAGGCAGGAACCAATCCCGGGCAGGGTGCCAACCCACCGCAGGGCACACACACACTAGGGACAATTTAGGATCGCCAATGCACCTAACCTGCATTTCTTTGGACTGTGGGATGACACCGGAGCACCCGGAGGAAACCCACACAGACACAGGGAGAACATGCAGACTCCGCGCAGCAAATCCAGGTCTCCTTACTGAGAGGCAGCAGTCCTACCACCGCGTCACCTTGTCAAATGCCTTCTGTTCCAAAATCAAACTTTCTCACAGCTGTAATTCACGACTCAGAAGGACCCAATTACAGACATCACGTGACCCAAAATGGGTTGCTATCCACGGTTTAAGAAAATCCACTGCAGGCAACTAGACAATAATAACTGAACAAAGTCCCCCGGTCGCTTCTACTCTTTCACTACACGGAAGCTTATTTTGATTTATTTCTTAAAGATGGTATCTCCTTCCACCGTATTGATAACACAGAGTGTGCCGTACCGACAATGAGGTCCGAAAGCTGGTTTCGATACTGAAATTTAAGGTTTTAGCACCCACCCAACACTGATGTGGAGTAAGATTGTCATTGTACTGCATGACTGTTTACTGCGCCTATGACAATAAATACTCCAATTCTTAATTCCCAAAGATTTCACTTCAAGGCATCACACACAGTAATGGGGTATTTTGCCCCCTTGATAGTCACTACTGGCATCCGGAGGTTTTCACCCTAACCAAATCTGGGGTTTCTCTGTCAGACTCCTTTTGGAACCTTTCTGTGCCCACTTGATGCCCAGGTGTTACCCAAGTGCCCCAGAAACCCTGGTAAGAGTCAAAGTTGTTCTCAATGAAGGACAGTACTGTAGTGTGAGGAAGTATTTCAATCAAGAGGCAGAAAACCACCATAAGATTGTAAAAAGATCTGTGATTTGTTTTTTTAAACATGTAAACAACACTATAAATCTGGAAACCGGAGAAACAAGAAAAACTGCTAATACAATCTCGGCCGTGTGACCGCGCTCGCTTCAAAAAGCACAGAGTACACCTTCATTTGGATGAGTCACTTTCGGTTATCATTTGGATTTCTTCTTAGCTGCTGCCTTGTGCCAAATTGCTGCCAAATATGCATCATATAACCACAAGGGGCACCACAGAGCACCAAGCCTCAGACACTATTCCACACAACGCAGTCCCGGGTTCAAATAAGGGAACTTCATTGATCACCAACACCTTTCCAAAGTAAACAGAGCAAAATACACACAATTAATGTCCTGATGCCCCTTCTCTGCGGTGAGCTTTGCCCGCTGCCTCCCAGCACCATGTGGTGAGGTGGAGAGGCTCCTTCACCTCAGATCCAGGAGTACTTCCAGTGGTAGGACATGGTCCATTGGAAACTTCAGGGTGACCGGGAAGTCCCACAAACCCTTGCGGCACCTCCTTGGTGGCACCCACAGAACCCAACAGGGTTGTACTCTGGGGCTCCAGTTCCCAGCATGCCCTGTGGGTATATGGGGGACAAAATATATTTACCAGTCGTCATCATCCCCAAACTTTCCATTGCTCTGGCCTCCTGGCTGAGTAAGGGTCCATGTTCAGTCCTGGCTGGGATGCAAGCCCACGTGTGCCATCCATTAGACTAGAAGATGGCTGGACCAGTGTGGGCTCTCGTAATGTGTGCTCTGCGGCTTCTAGCAAACAGCGTTGTGAAGAGAGGATTTGACCTGCCAGATTTTATGTGTTCTTGTACATCTTCATGGTGAATGTTCTCCAATGTTCAATATGAGGGATGCATGACCAAACAACAATGAAATGTAACAATGACTCTAGTTTTATTAATAGACGTTTGTTAGCAGACTCGTACATCAGTTATGTGGCTGTCACCTGTAAGG
Source organism: Polypterus senegalus (assembly GCF_016835505.1). Taxonomy (NCBI): domain Eukaryota; kingdom Metazoa; phylum Chordata; class Cladistia; order Polypteriformes; family Polypteridae; genus Polypterus; species Polypterus senegalus. Next base: position 2,255,602 of record NC_053159.1, on the reverse strand, counting down.
TCCCCACTCCAATACAAGTCAAGTGTACTTTAAAAAAGGTTTCATTTAAATGCAAAACCCGACATCTGAATGTAAAGGAATGGCTGTTTGTTTACCTCGCACTCATCTTGGCCTCACGTTACTCAGGACGCGCTAAATAGCGGATTAAGAACCTCTTCAGACCCCCTCACCTTCTGCACACCTTACTGTTTTATAGATTTAATTTCAAATGGATACCTTGGCCATTTTTGCTCATAGAGCTACTCTCAATATCCGGTGATGACAAAGTGAACCCATGTCTTCAGAAAAGTTTGTAAATTTATTAAACCTCAAAAATGGAAATCTGTCATTCCTACAAATGTTCAGACCCTTTCCTATGGCACAGGTGCCCCGTTTGCTTGAATTCTCCTTGTGATGTTTCTAGAACTTGACTGGAGTCCACCTGTGGCCAAATGAACTGATTGGGCGTCCTTTAGAAAGGCACACATGGACCTGCGTATAGAAAGTCCCACAATTCACATCACATGTCAGCACAAAAACCAAGTCATGAAGTCCAAGGAACTCTCCATAGACCTCCACGATCAAATTAAGTTGAGGCAGAGATCAGGACAAGGGGATCAAACCATTTGTAAAACTTTGTGTGTTCCCAGGAGCACAGTGGCCTCAAGAATTGTCAAATGACAGAAGTTTGGGACCACCAGGACTCTTGCTAGAGTTGGCCTGCCAGAGTAACCTGGAGAGAAGGTCCTTGGGTCAGGAAGGTGACAAAGAACCCAATGGCCACTCTAACAGAAGTTGAAGATTCCACAGTTAAGATCTCAGCAGCACTCCATCAATCAAGTGTTTATGGTAGAGCGGTTTCAGTAGGTGGACCAACCCTTGAGTAAAAAGACACACATGACAGTTAAGAGCTGAGGAGAAAGATTCTCTGGTCTGATGAGACAAAAACTGAACTCTTTGGCCAGAACTCCAAGCACTATGTCTGACAAAGTCCAGGCAGTGCTCATCACCTGCCTAATACCATCCCTACGGTGAACCATGGTGGTGGCAGCATTATCACATGGGGCTACAGGAACAGGGAGACTGGTCAGAATTGAGGGCATGATGAATGCAGCCAAACACGGAGAGGTGCTTGAAGAAAGCCTGCTCCAGAGTGCCACCTCAGACTGTGGTGACAGTTCAGTGACTCGAAGCACACAGCCAAGACAATGCTGAAGTGACTTCTGGAGAAGCCTCTAGCTGTTCCTGAGTGGCAAAGTCAAAGCCCAAACTTAAACCCCACGGAGCGTGTGTAGAGAGACTTAAAGATGGCAGTTTGCAGATGATTCACATCCAAGTTAATGGGGCGTAAGAAGATCTGCTAGAAGAACTGGATAAGCAGGGTTTGCCATCACTAATATGAAGTTGTCTCGTTCTTCAAAGATAAACAGCACGCCTGCCAGGTCAACTGGCATCTTAAAAACTGCCCAGATCTTTCTGTTTGGTGTGTCATGGAATGAGCTGGCAGCTCTTCCAGGCCAGGTCCCTGTCTTGTATTCATTGCTGATGGGTGACCCTCCAGTTTTCTGTGGCATCACTTAGAAAAGCACATGTCTACCTTTGTATAGGAGGTCCTACAGTTCACACTGCATGTCAGGACAAAAACAAGTCATGAAGTCCAAGGAATTCTTCATAGACCTCCACGATCAAATTAAGGTGGGGTGTAAATCAGGGCAAGGGGATCATCAAACCATTCTAAAGCATTCAGTGTTTCCAGGGCCTCAATAAATATTACATGGAAGAAGTTTGGAATCACTAGGACTGTCGTGCGGCCAAACTGAGTAACCAGCAAGAACCAAGAAGAAGGTGATCAAGAACCCAATGGTCACTCTAACAGCACTTCAGAAGTCCTCTGCTGGAATGGGAGAACCTGTTGGAAGGGCTGAGCTAGCAGGTGACTGTTGTCACACACGTGGCACGACTAAAGCGCCTGAGTAATAATAACTCTATGCCAGACCAGGGGGTGGCAGGGTACACTGACTGTCTTTCTCAGTTCTTTGCAGACCATTCTCGGGAAATCCCGCCCAGTTCCGGCGCTTTAGATGACGTCACTTGTGCTCTAAGGTGTCTATGGTGATGTCACTTCCAGTTCCGGCACCAATGACATCATTTCCTATACTGGCTAATAAAGACGCCATCTTTGATACCGTGCTCTCAGTTCTGTGAGCATCTCTGTTCAATGTAATCCAATTTTGCAGCCTTTGAACAATATATGGGTGGTTGACCCAAACCTTCATGATGTCTTTGACTCATTCTTGTGACAATATCTTGTATCCAACTGATGACCGGCTGGCCTTCAGTTCTCTGTGACCATGACTTGGAGAAGTCTGTCAAAAACAAGGACGGCTGATTACTTTAAAAACACTTAATTTCATATCAAACATATAAATCTGGCTTCAGATTGTGAACCAGTGGAGGGAATGGAGATGTTAAAACTCCTAACGTGGCAGTAGCCTAAAGGCATAAACGAGGGCTTTTAAGATTACACCTGACATGTAAAAGGCACGGCTTTTGTGACTTTAGTCATGCATGGACGCAGAGCTTAGTTGGTCTTATTAATCAGCTGTCATTCTCGGCTTGCAGCCAAACATTACGGGAATTGCACGGCAAATGATGAATCAGAGGGACACAGCAGAACGTTCTCACAGATGAGATATCCATCCCTCCTGACGTTACACTACGATATTGTAAAGCAGCTGTCCATTCAGTTCAGACAGTATGAAGCCCACCAGACTGATGTAATTCATCCTTTTCCACTCGACTAACAGCACTGTGAATTTCAACATCTTACATTTATGAAACTGCAACAAGCAGGCCAAGTGCAGGCAGGCGAACTGAAGGCCACATTCTTCCTCAGCCTGTGACACGTTCTCTTTCTTAATGTTTACATTCCAACTGATTGTAGCGCGGTGATGGCCTTACTGGCACCGATCCTTCAATTCTTGGGTCGAATTTCCTAAAACTCTAAATCTGGCATTAGATAAGAGTGTTTATGCATCTGAAAAGGAAGCTTGTTCACTCTAACTGAGGTCACAGATCACGTTTTTTTACTGCTAAAATACTGCCCTTCCTAGAGACGATGACGGCAACACAACACACACGTTATTAAACGATCCGATTACTACCAGGGTAGCAAGCCACGCTTCACTTTGACCACTGGATCTCAACCACTGAAAATTCAGAGATCAGGTATAGACATGGATGGCAGGATATTCTCCACCTCACACACATAGAAGGGAGCAGCCTACACGTCATGAGGTGAATCAGACTGGCAGATCTCATTTGAAAACAACGGCGACTAGAATTGAGAATAAAAAAAAAATAAATCAGTCAAACTCTACACTGTCAACTTGAATCAGATTATGGTATAAATGAGCCAAATCAAAATGTTCTTTCTGAATGAACAGCTGTATGAAGACGAGTCAAGCCGATGTCACATTTACACTGTAAAGGCCAGCCCTGACACAGACAGGCGTAGGACACACAAAGAACGATAGACACTTGGAATAAGCTACCAAGTGGTGTGGTGGACAGTAAGACGTTAGGGACTTTCAAAACTCGACTTGATGTTTTCTTGGAGGAAATAAGTGGACAGGACTGGCGAGCTTTGTTGGGCTGAATGGCCTGTTCTCGTCTCGAGTGTTCTAAAGTTCTAAACAAGTTCCAAAGCACTCGTGATTTTATTTATACAGTTCCAACAAGCACCAACATGCTTAACTTCTCTTCTTCTTTCTTTCTCTCTCTCTCTCTTTCTTTCCTTCTTCTCCACTCTCTCTCCATCAAGCTTCGTCCTCCTCCTCCTCCCGACTCTGGCTCCCAGAGTAGTGTCTACTGGCCCCTTATAAACGGCACCCAGAAGCGCTCCAGGTGTCTGATGATGCGTTTCCGGCGGCACTTCTAGGTATGGCGGAAGAGCTGCTCTCCAGGGCTCAGTAGTAATTTTAGCACCCCCTGGCAGCGCCCGTGGATCCCAACAGGGTTGTACCAAACTCTAACTCCCATGAAGTCCTGCAGGAGTCTGAGGCACCACTGCAACCCAGGGGGCTGCCATCTATTGTTCTGGAAGAGGTAATGGCCTGGCCACACTTGCTCCCCCGGTGCTCCAGGCATGAACATCCACCACAACATGGCTTTTAGGAGGAATGGACCTCAGACCTGATGAGTGCAGCTGCTGATCCTGTGGCCTGACTAAGTCAGAATACATGACTAAGAAATTGATAGGCATGTCGTATTAGACAACTCTGTGTCGACTTTCCAGCAGTTGTCAGGTTGCTATAATAATATCATTATGTTAAAAAGATACTTTAGAAACCAATTGTATTCATTATAGGTTAGAAATAGTAGAGATACACATCGCAGGAACTGAGTGGCCAGCTAGCCTGGGGGAATACAGGTGGCTAGGACATTACCAGGCTGGCAGATGGACTCTGGAACTTCTTGATCCGACTTCACAAGGTTGGAGCTCCACATATCAAACAACAGAGACACTTTATGATCTATGAGCCTTCCCTCCAGGTAGAAAGCCTGAACTAGAAGCAGGTTTGAGAAGGCACTTTAGCTGGTCTTTCTCTCTCTCTCTACCATCTTCTATCCTGAGGAGAGGCCATCTCTCTGTTTCATCCATGCAGGCGGCGTACTGGATCAAAAGGCCATAGCAGACCACATCGGACCAAAGACCAATCAACGTAGTAAGACAAGAGAGCCACCTGGCAGCCTATTATCAGGTTGTCTTATTTTACCAACACTCATTGTACAGTTCTCTGCTTTCAATCTATAATGCAAGAATAAATGTCTAACTTTCTCTCTTGTCTGTTCTGTTATTCTATCAAATTGTCTGAGGCTAAAGATGTACAAGAAAGGTGCTACAACTACAATAAGAGTTAATCCTGACAGTTTTGGGAAATGTTTGGGATTTGAGGGCAATCTGTTATAGTCGACATAATGAAGAGCATAATGGGAAAACGGGGCCATCTTAGGAGCCTACCATGGCAAAACACTGGCATGGCTTCACATTTCTAAAGTATCGTGCGCTCGCTCCCTTTTCTGACCACCAATAACAAGCTGCCTGGCAAAGCAAAGGGTTTACAGGTACGACAAGTCATCTCAGGGCCATCTCAGCCCTTTTTGTCTTTTTTACTTTCTTGTATATGAAGCATAGAGAAAGTATTGGAATCGTCCAAAAACACGATTTCAAAGATTTTGATAAATCTCGATGTTTTAGACCTCCCTGAGTCAGTCAGTCATTGTCCAACCCGATATATCCTAACACAGGGTCATGGGTGTCTGCTGGAGCCAATCCCAGCCAGCACAGGGTGCAAGGCAGGAACAAATCCCCGGGCAGGGCACCAGCCCACCGCAGCCTCCCTGAGTCAGAAAATTCAAATTTTTTGGAATTATGTCTTCGTGTCTGTGTGTGTGTGTGTAAACACAATAACTTGAGTACCCTTTCACTTAAGTCAGCCAAATTTTGCATTCAAGTTATTAGGTAGAAATCGTACAAGTGATACTTTACCTGAACACATAGTCGTTTATTCATGCACCTACAGAGTCTGATTTATTCAACTTTACTTTTATAATAATTGTTCAATATAGTGTTAATTTGATTTATTTTCTTGTTGATAGTTCTTTAATGTACATAATATAATAATATAATCATTTGTCTTGCAGTTTCCTCCTCAAATTTCCATCCCCATATCTGAGTATACGAGAAAGTCCAGCGGAGACCACTCCCGACTTTTCCACAAAACATGAGACGTCAGACCAACGAGCCTCTCTTCTCTTTTCAAGATCCGAAACACCCACAATTCTTCATTCCCTGTCTCGGCATTCTATGCATGGTGCTTCCAGTTAAGCTCTCACTGGTTGTAAACTCACTCACACACACACAGCGCACCACTACGATCTAAGAGACAATCACACTTGCTTGATTTTGTCAGGGTGAGCCTCAAATTAGTTGGAAGGGGTTGCTGGGTATGTCAGAATGCATGAGGGGCGGTCAGGGGAGCGTGTCATGACTGCCTCTGACTCCCTAAGATTAAGTAAATGACGACAACCGAAAAACGCTGGAAAAATCATAAAAGTAGGCCAAAATACCCCCAGGTCTGTGAGCAGCACTGATCAGGTGGTACAGGAAACATATAGCAGAAGACACAGGACCTGCTAAAGGAGCTTTAAACATTTAGTAGGGCGATGAAATTTTACAAAGGTAGAGAGGGAGGATCCAGGAGTGGCTGAAAGGAAGGACTGGAAGCGAATTAAAGCCTCACCCTGTTAGACAACGAAGGACTGGAAATGAAGGCAGCAAAACTGGACCAACGAAATGACTTCAACATGACGTCGAGACACAAAATAGGCTTTGCTAGAAGTTAATCCGATTACAACATTAGAAAATAATTGATGAGAACAGGCCACTCAGCTCAACAACGCTCACCAATCCTCGACTCCACTTTAGACCAATTTCTAACCTGCCTTTCTTTTAAGTAAAATTCTAGAAAATGCAGCCATTATTAAGCAGCCACACGATTACTTGATCTGACATTCTATTCTTGACAAGTTTCAGTCAGGTTTTAGTACAAATCCCGGTACAGAAACTGTGCTGGGTAGGCAATGATGTGTGGGTCAAAGCGGACAGAGGCCGTATATCTGTTCTTGTCCTCTTAAAACTTGAGTGCAGCCTCTGACACCATAGACCACCGTATTCTGATAAATCACCTTAGATTACGGGTGGCAGCGTCTTAAATTGGTTTGAGTCGTACCTAACAGGTAGAAAACTCTGTTCGTTTTTTTTTTGTTCTTTATTTTGCCTTATACGATTTCTTGTATTAGGAATTTGTTAGTTTTCGCATACCCCTTGGGGTCAGAGCGCAGGGTCAGCCATTGTACAGCGCCCCTGGAGCAATTATAGGTTAAGGGTCTTGCTCAAGGGCTCAGCAGAGTAAGATCTCTTTTGGCAGTGACAGGGATTCGAAATGGCAACCTTCTGGATACCAGCACAGATCCTTAGCCTCAGAGCCACCACTCTGGTCACTCTGGTGATTATCCCACATAGACCCACTATACTGTATATGGTGGACCAGTTCTGGGTCTGCTGCTCTTTTCAGTCTCCATGCCTCCATTAGGTCAGACAGTGAGCTACCACAGCTATGCAGATGACACACGGCTTTATTTATCTATTGTGCCTGATGACCCTGACGCTCTTGGCTCTCTCATCCAATGTCTTAGCAGTATTTCTGAATGGATGAGCAGTAACTTTCTCAAACTAAATAAGGAGAAAACAGAAATCTTAGTGATTGGCAACCATGGATATAGTGAGGGGATTATAAATAAACCTGATCCCTTAATGCACAGGTTCTCAACGTCGGTCCTGGGGATCCCCTGCGGCTGCAGGTTTTTGTTCCAACCAGATTCCTAATCAGTGACAACACCTGATAGCACTGATCTCATTTAATTAGCTGGGATTTTTTTTTTCTTTTATTCGACATTCAGAAAAGCAGAGCAGCGTGATTTTTACATTTATAAGAAATTTATAAATATTTCTGCTTTTGCTCTAGATTTAAATGCTTAACTCTCTTTTGTTGATTTCATTCTATTTTGCCCTTTCTCTGTGCAGTTTTTCCTCCTTCATTGTATCTTAATAATGACAATTTAAAACGAAAAAAATTTAAAACACTGAATAATCAAAGGCTGCAGCCCACTAATTAGTAAATAATGGATTCATTAAACAATTAGAACACCTAGAAAAGTAGAATGAAAATCAAGATGAAAATACTGTTAAAAAGAAAAAAAAATACATTATTCCTATATACGAGGTGTGGCAGAAAAGTAACGAGACTGATTTTTTATTTAGCAAAGTTTTTCTTTTTTTCAAACATCAATGTTATCCCCTTCAAAGTAGTTCCCTTGGGCAGCGACACACCGATGGAGACGTTGTTCCCACTGTTGGTAGCAGCGCTGGAAGTCTTCAACTGGTATGGTCTTCAGCATGTCCGTTACACTCTTTTGGATGTTTTCTAAAGTCCCGAAATGACGTCCTTTGAGGATATTTTTCAGTTTAGGAAAAAGGAAAAAGTCACACGGACTGAGGTCAGGTGAATAAGGGGGCTGAGGAACCACAGGAATGCGTTTTGAGGTCAAAAAGTCTGTTATGGAGAGGGCAGTGTGACATGGGGCGTTGTCATGATGGAGCATCCATTTGTCTGCAATGTCTGGTCTCACGCGAATGACCCTTTTTCTGAGCCTTTCAAGGACATCTTTATAAAAAACTTGGTTGACGGTTTGTCCTGGAGGAACAAATTCTTTGTCAAAAAAACAAATCAGCATTGATTTGACCTTCGATTTGCTCATTCGAGCTTTCTTTGGTCGAGGAGAGTTTGCAGTGTGCCACTCCTGACTTTGCCTCTTGGTCTCAGGATCGTACGATTCAAAAATCCATGATTCATCACCTGTGATCACACGACTAAAGAAATCTTGCTCATTAGCAATTCTGTCAAGAAGATCAAGACACTTGTATTTTTTCGATTGTCCTTCTGCTCAATTGTGAGGTTTTTCGGCACCATTTCGGCACAGACCTTTCGCATGTGCAAATGTTCAGTCAAAATTTGATGAACGGTAAATTTGTTCAAATTTAATTGTTCACTCAATATTCTTAATGTTAAACGACGGTCTGATCTCACAAGAGTGTTCACACGTTCGATGTTTTCATTGGTTTTCGAACGTGTTGAAGGCCTCCCTGAACGGTGTTCATCTTCAACGTGTTTTCTGCCTTCCAAAAATGATTTGTGCCAGCGAAAAACTTGAGCTCGGGATCAAGAATGTTCCCCATAGGCCTGTTTTAACTTTTCAAACGTCACACTTGCCGTTTAATCGCACAACGTTGCTCCAAATTCCGCTGTTCCATTTTGCGTGACGCACAACCAAAAACACGACTTCGCTAATAGCAGTCACAAAAATCACGTAGTTAACGGAAGGAGTTGAAACTCGCACTGAGCTATGGGAGGGGACTGATACACGGGCTCTATCAAGGACAACAGCGCAGCGTTGCCAGGTCGCTTGCAGTGTTGCCAGTCTCATTACTTTTCTGCCACACCTCGTAACTGCTTGGTACATTTTAATATTTTTTTTAGCAAACTTAGTTTTGTAATTAATATATTGCTCATTAAACACAGAACTTGGGAAATATCAGTTCACTTAATTAGCCCAGGAGTTCAATTAAAAACAGAAGCTGGTTGGCACAAAAACCCGCAGCGACAGGGGGTCCCCAGGACCGACGTTGAGAACCCCTGTCTTAGAAAGGTTCAAGCTTATATTAGTGTTTGCTTAATTTGAATAGAATGTCATGGACGACAGTATAGCCTTTACCCCTGTAAGTTAGTAAGAGATGAGACTTTCTTGCTATAACTAAGATACAGCTCGTTAATCGAGTCACTTGTTGTTTAGAACACGTTGCAGTGCTAGCAGGGGCCGAGAGACCCTTACAGCATAGAAATGGGACAGCACACAGTTAGTGACCATTTAGAAGCGGTTCAACTTAAACAGAACTTTTCTTATTTTTGCCATTTCAATTTCTCTTTTTGTGTAAAGTTTTACTTTGAATTTTTACCAAAGTTTTTCAAACAAAGTTATGTCCGTGGAATCATTTCAACGCATCAAGCCTTTGCTGAAACTCACTTGCAAACTAGTGCTGCTGAACATTGGTAATTCTGGGTAAACGCAGTTACAGTTTTTCGTCAGACAACTGTATGCTATCCTATTTCTATGCTGTAAATGGGTCTTTCAGTTTAAAAGTCAAGGCGGAGGTAAAGAATTTAGGAGTAACCATTGACTCTGGAGTCAGGACTCCATCCTGGGTATGATGTTAATCTGCATTTAGTTCTGCATGCAGGTCGAAAAACCTGGGGTTGGTGGCAGACCTGACACTCCAACCACCATAAAAAAAACCTCACACTGATCCAGTCCATTTGAACTGGTGTGGTGCTGAGGTGTCACCCGTTGCATAGCTGAACTTGGGTCCTAATCTGGGATGCTGAGGAGGTTTGTCATGTGGTGGGTGCGGCAATGTGCTGTATCAGTGCCCGCTCCTAACCTCTCATTGACTCTGATCTAAACTTTAAATCGCATATTAACCAGAAGACTACGAGAATATAGCAAAAGTTAAGACATCTTAGAACTTTACAAAATAATTCACAATTGTGATTACTGTAATGCACTCCTAACAGGACTACCTAAGACAGACATCCATCGGTTACAGTTAGTGCAGAATGCAGCTGCCAGAATCTTAACTAAAAAGAGAAAATCGGAGCACATCACACCACTCTTAGCGTCGTTACACTGGTTACCTGAGTCATTCAGAACTGAAATTAAAATACTGTACTACTAATGGTGTATGGAGCCTTCATTAATCTTTGCTCCATCCTATATTTTCTAGTGTCTGTCCCCCTACACTCCAAGTCGTAACCTTAGATGTTCGAATGGAGGTCTGCTTATAATTTCAGGAGCCAAGCTTAAAAGTAGTGCTGAGGCGGCGTTTTGCTGTTATGCACGTAAAATCTGAAATACTTTACCGATACAAATTTATTAGGCTAATCATGTGGAACATTTAAAAAAAAAAACAAACTGCTAAAAATCCATCCTTTTAATTTGCCTAATAGTCTGTATAGACACAGAATTATCATATTTTTCCACAGTCTTTACTAATCCCCACTATTCTCTGCTGCTTTTTCCTGTTCTTCTGTGGTGGTGATTTGTGCCACCGTCATCTGGTCAAGGCACCATGCAGCCCCCTGAGAGGATGTAATGAAGACGAGGGAGACCAACTTCATCAAATTCATGTATTCTATCATGTGAAGCGTGAAAGCTACGAGAGTTGATTTAGGAACACTTATTTTAGGTAGAATGCCCAGTGGAGGGCTGGGTGGTCTTTCTGGCCCACCTTTGAACCCCTGCAGATTTTGTTTTCTTATTTTCTTTAGCCTAACTGGAGTTTTATATTTTGGCCCCCCCTTTGAACCCCTGCAGATTTTGTTTTTTTTTTCTTTAGCCTAACTGGAGTTTTATATTTTTTTTTCAGTCCTCCTGGCCATCTGACCGTACCTTGTTTTGTTGTATTGTTACTTAATTCTTCTTGCCTAATCGTATTTGTGTTGCTTTTCTTGTAACTTCCTCTTGTCATCTTGTAAAGCACTTTGAGCTCCGTTGCTGTATGTTAATGTGCTCTAGAAATGCACGTTGCTGTTGCTGTCCTATCCACCCAAGTTCTCCAAAGTATCATGAACTTGAGATCTGAAAGTCCCTGACGTCCTGCTCTCCATTACTTGGTCACTTATTCCATGCCTTTGTGCTTTTCTCTGTGCACGGATGTCTGTTTTTATCTAATATCCAGATTTCAATGGACGCCATTGTATGCAGGCAGGAATGCAGATAATTCTAAAGTGGGTCACAGTAATTCTCTCGCTCTTCTTATGAAGCTGCAGCTGAATTTGGAAGGTTTGATGATTCATTTAGCACGTTTACACAAAGCTGTAACAGAACAGGTAGCACACGAACAGTGATTTCATTACTAAAAAAAATGAGAAGCTATTCTCAAATCTAAAACGCATCTGTCACCAACAAAACAGCAACCCTGAAAAGCCATCAATCTGAGCTTTTTAAAGATTTTTCATACAGTATGTGCAACTGGCCTCTGGCCTTGCTTTACATGTAGTCTCCACCTGTTGTGTTTCTGCCGGCCATTCCCACCCTGGCCAGGATTCAAATTCACGTGTTTTTTATTCATTTTTACTTCTATTATTTATGCTAATGTTCCTGTCCTTGGTTATTTGCCTTACTCTCTGATTCTGGCTGTGTCTTTGTATGTGAACTGCCTGGGTTATGTGACATGTGCTTTGTGGGTGGGGCCACCTGCCAATCACCGTCGGGGACTGCCCTATTCCCACAATTCCTGGCGGTTCATTTCCTATGCACAACTGAGTTGTGGTGAGTTCTGTGCTTCTGCTGTGCCTTGTGTTTATGGTGATTTCTTGGATATTTTTTTTTTATTTCGCACTTGGATTTGGTTTTTGGTTTTAGTTTGTTTGGACTGCCTTGTGATTTTAGGCAACTCCATTTTTCTATTGTGCTCCTCCGGGCTTCAGCATATTTTTTTTTGAAGAATACATTTTTTTTTTATTTGTATGAAGTTTTGGTGTTTGCCTGTTTATCTAACTGGGGTTTAGCGGTATAAAGTGGGCATTACTGGATGTGCTTTTGCAACGTTTTGGGATTTGCGTGCTTTGGAACTCCTAGTCACAACACCATCTACCTTTTTCTTGTATGTGTGGTGCACAGATGTACTGTAGATGTCTCTATCTCTCAATCACAGTCACTTAGCTGGTAACTGTTCATGGTTAAATGTCAGCCTCACTGTGTGTATATATATATATATATATATATATATATATATATATATATATATATATATATATATATATATATATATATATATAAAGAGGTCGCACAGCTGCTAATTTCATTTCCATTTCCATCACTAAAATGGAGAAGAAAACCCCAGAAAAAATATGTAATATTCAATCATTTTCCTCAATAAATAAATGACCAAGTATAATATTTTTGTCTCATTTGTTTAGCTGGTTTCTCTTTATCTACTTTTAGGACTTGAGTGAAAATCTGATGATGTTTTAGGTCATATTTATGCAGAAATCTAGAAAATTCTAAAGGGTTCACAAACTTTCAAGCACAACTGTATATTTCAAGTTTACTTTCCGACGATTTCAATAGTTTCTAGGACCCCGGGCTTTTTGCAGCATGGGCTTACACACATATATATGTACTAGCCGACCCATAGCGTAGCATACGCCGTATAATTATTCATTGATGGGTGAACACTTCCTGAAAGACACAGTTGTCCAAATGGGGTGAGTTTGAGGATACGACTGTGAGTGAATGAAAAGATGAAACTCTGGAGAGAGCAACATGCAATTGTCCGTGACTGAAAACTGGTTTTGGCAGATACAGGCATGTCTTTTTGAAAGTTTGGCCCTGTGCCTTATTGATTGTCATTGCAAATGCCAATCTAACAGGAAATTGTCTGCGTGTAAAAGTAAAAGGCAAATTTGAATCTGATGGGGTCAGGGAAATCCGGGGACTAAGGACAGTTTGTGAGGTAGGAGCTGCGATAGTTTTACACTCCAGTACATTGCGGTGAATGCTGGTAACAGTCAGTCTAGTGCCATTACAGAGACCTCTTGTTGGCATGAGCTTTCTGAGAAGCATGACGACTGAACCAATTTTAATTTTGAGTTTATGCGGAGGCATGCCAGTGGGAGTAAGACTGTTAAGAAATTCTTTGGGGAATGAAAGTTGATCTGCGGGATCGTCTGTGACGATGGAGTCAATGCTGGTGAGAGTTACCTCATTGGTAGGGATAAATTTCAGTACTTGTTCATTAAGGTGTAGCAAGTCTTCATTGGTGACGCTTAATATAGCTTGCGTACCGAGTTGTTCCGGAGAGACAGTTGAGAAGTCCATGTCGCCATATAGTTGTTGAATGGGATCAGAATTAAAAGGAAAACAATGTGAAGGTAATGTGACAGCTGTTCCGTTTTTCCCATCTCCAACATTGAGGAGCCATTTTGCGAAATGTTGTTTGTGAAGAAGAGCTCTCATATTTGTCGTCAGTGTAAGTACATGCATGTGATGCCACAAAGGCTGCTTGTTAATGCAACTGGCGATAGTAAGTGCTCGGGAGCCACACATAATGACGAGGAGTATTTGTCGGAAATCTCCACCCAGTAGTACTGTTTTCCCTCCAAATGGCTGCGTGTCACCTGTGAGGTCACATAATAACCTGTCAACTGCCTGGAATGCGTATGCATGTGTCGTTGGCGCCTCGTCCCATATTATCAATTTGGATTGCAGAAGATGCTGAGCGTGTGGCGAGGTAGGTTTGATGTTGCATGTGGAAGTAGTAGTCAGGTTCAACGTTATTTTAAAAACGGAATGTCCAGTACCCGGTAACAATGTTGCAGCTATTCCTGTAGATGCTACGGTTGTAGGAATGTCTCCCCTAGCTCTGATGGTATGAATCAGGGTTTTGTAGACAAAGGTTTTCCCTGTTCCTGCAGGACCATCTAAGAAGAAGCCTGTTTGCTGCAGATGGGAATCGCTGTATGCAGCGTTTAAATATGTGTTTGGTGAGGTGTTGGGGGCGGGCACATGAGCAGGCAGTGCGCATGCCTCGAGAGCGAGGGTGGGTGCGAGAGGAGGGTTAGAGTTGGAGGACGGGGCTCCGTCGTGCGTACCCCATGGTTGGGCGATTTGGTCGATTATACATATAGGTGTATGTGTGTGTGTGTTTTATAGATAGACAGATAGACAGATAGACAGATAGATAGACAGATAGACAGATAGATAGATAGATAGATAGATAGTGCCAAGAGGGCACTTTCAGGCAGGTGGCGCAAGTGCATTGAGGAGGCTGGAGACTCCATTGAGGAATCACATTATCAGTTTTGTGACGGTTTGTTTGTTCCACGCTTGAATCCCCCTCATATATTTGTTGCATATCCATTTTATGGTTGTGTCTCTTTTTTGTTGGCTCTTGTGTTTTTGTCCACTCTTCTGAGGGAGACATGTGAGTGTGAATTTCACATACTGACTGAGCGCACCTGACCATAAACTTAGATTTGAATTTGGTCTTCTTCTTGTTGAGCAAAATCAGTCTTCACACAAGTAATGGAGTATGGGATATTACGATTGACTTTTCATAGCACACTTTTATTTGGGGTTCACGTCCCGGGTCCTCCCTGCACGAAGTCTGCACCTTGTCCTCATGTCTGTGTGGGTTTCCTCCCACAGTCCAAAGACATGTAGGTTAGGTTAACCCAATGATGGACTGGCACCCTGTCCAGGTTTGTTCCTGCCTGGTGCCCCATGCTAGCTGGGATAGGCTCCAGCACCTCCTGCGACCCAGCCCTGGTCTGGATTAAGCGGGTCAGGCAGCAATGTGAATTTTAACCTATCCGGTACCCCGACAATTACTGCTGTTGAGGTGTTAGGGGTGATTTTTAAAACCAAGACTATCCAAGAGATATACAAACATTCTTTGCCAGAAATGATTCATATTATTTATTCTTTCAAAAGTAAATGTCTGCTTTGGAGAAGTGTCCTGCTCAAATGCTATCTGTCACACAATATGGCTCCACTCCTAATTCGGAAAAGGCAGGAAACTCCACCTACCGGTAACAGTGATCTTGTTTTTCTAAGATAAAAAAAATGTCAAGGTCACAAAGTCAAGAGATTGAAAAATATTTCAATAAACACAACAACATGTTCAAGTGACCCACGGAGAGCCGCTCACCCAGACACGCTACAGCTTTAGGAAGGTCACTGAGCACAGCTGGGAACATCTGCTCCCGGGGCTATTACTTCCAAAAATCGGGTGGTAAAAAACGAAGCAGCAGCTCAGCCATTCCAGGGGTACCCGGCACGTTTCAGATGTGAGGTGGGCTTCTCTCTAAACCAAATACATTTTCTTTGCCCAAATATACATGCACTGCTCAGATAAATCTTATAATTATTACTGCACGGTCGCATTTATGATTTAATTCATTGTGGCTGGGTGCAGTAACAACAGCTCCACAAAAGGGAACGCCAGCTGGGCCATCCCATTTAATGTTAACAAGTCCAACAAGAATAAATGCCCTCAGTTGTAAATAAATGTAAATAATAAATAAAATATAAATAAATAAATACATCTATATATCTCTCTATTATAATAAAAAATCCTGGGAAGAGAGACAAGATGTGATTTTCTCAGAGAGACACTTTCACGTCCCGCCAGACAAGACTTTGTGCCAAGAGATATAACCAGGCCCGGGGCCAGAAATAAAAGACAAAGAGTAGATGACAAAGTAGAACATCGTAAAGAATTCAAAAACATTTGTGCGGTACACATGCAGAGCATGTTAGAGATAATGAAAGTATGAAAATTCGAAAGTCTCAAAAAAATAATAGTAAAGATCACATTAGCGCAAACAAATGGAAATTATTACTCGGTGAAATAACGGAACAGCGAAAAGAGATCGAATATACTGTTCAGATTTAAACTTTAAGTTAGAGACTTGTAGATCGTCTAATTCATGTTGCCATCAGGGAAAAGTACTGCTGCTTCCCAATGAAGAGGCGCATCCACAAGAATTAAAAATGTAGCTTGGTGAAAGTGAAATCTTCATATGCGAGTGGCAGAGACGCGAAGTTGCTGGCGTGTAGCCCAGGCAGGGAGGCTGGCGAGCGAAGCCCCTAGTATATATATATATATATATATATATATATATATATATATATATATATACTGTATATATAAAAGTCAATGTATGTATGTTCCGGCATCACTTCCGAATGGCTGGATGTTTCTCATTGGTCGACTAAAAATACTGTAGGGTGAAATCACTCCTAACCCACCCCCAGAATTCTGGGTAGGTTAAGGGTGATCTTGTATGCATGTTATCATCCAGTTGACACTTGGAACGACCACCAGAGGGCAAAGTGGAGGTGACTGCCAGCATTTGTTATGTCTGAGTGCCACCACTGTGCCCACCTGGTGCTTTTGAAATGAAATCGTGTTTCGAGCGTCAACTGGATGATAACATACATACAAGACCGCAAGACAAGCACATTAGTGAGTCTTCGTTGTTAGTTAATTTATTTTTATTGTTGTTTTTTTTAATTAAATTTTTCTCAAACAATTAAAAAAAAAATGTTGGGTAGTTCAGCTAGTAAATAAATAAATGCCTCCAGATATCAGGTCAAAAATAAGCTAAATATTTTGTTTGGTTATCACTGACACTCGGTCCGGTTATCAGGAGCTCCATCTGGCAGGTACGTCTTGCCAAAAAAATGACACCTCCTTCAGGGAGGGCCGAGCTTTTATGGCGAGTGAACAGGAAGGGGCGGAGTCAGCTGCCCTCACTGGGCGGGTTCTCAGCACTGTGAAGAGAGAGAGATGACTTTGCTAGTGATGGTGCCCCCTCTTGTCCCGGAGTGTTATCATATACCTCCATAGAGCCTGTAAGGACATCCTCTGAGGCGCCTATGTGACATCACGCTAACACTGAAGTCAACCTGCATACGCAGACGTAAAAAAACACAACCCTACTTGTATCTTCAGTACAGGCCATGCACACCTTGGAGAACATCCACTCGTCCGTTTAGAAGGGGCTGCTCATGGATTCCTCAAAGTCCTGCATGAAGGCAACATGGCCCTCCTTAGAAATCCTGGCTTTGGTTTCTCTCCCGTTTTTACAGTTTCTGCATTTTCAGATGGCTTGTTCTGCTCGGCGCAGATAAAAACTTCAGTCTACAGTGCGATGTTTGACAGTTCTGCTATAAAATTGTCATGTGCTTTCTTGCTGCCATCAGAGACACAGGCACTTAGGAGAACTGCGGTGACCTTTTCTACAAATGACATTATGTAGCTTCAGATCAGCAGTGATTACGCACCCATAATAAGCCTAGGGCTCTGCTGGGGGGTCATTTGTCTTTTCTGAAAAGCTAACGACAGAAAAGCAGGGCTGGTAAACACCGCTGGTTGGTCGCTGGATGATTGTTTGTGCTATACAGGTTACAGTACTCGGTTTAAACTGCACATTGCTTTACTATTAACAGTAGCCAATAGAATATGCTGAAGGTATGTCTTTACATTTTAAGAAAGGGTGATTTTTGTTGTTATTTAAACAAATGATACACTGAATATAGTAGGCTACATATAAAAAGTAAATAAAAATGTCTAATCACCTTCTCAACAAGACAATAAATAATAATATATAAATGTAAAGAATTACCAGGCGTTTTTCTCACTACTCAAGGAGCTTTTACATAGTCAGTGGTGACACTTCAGCTACCAGTAATGTGTGGCACCCACCTGGATGATGTGACGGCAGCCATTTTTTTCATCAGTACACTCGCCTCACATGAGCTGTTAGCTGGTGAAGTGGTGGCAGGGATAGTTAGCCAATTAGAGACAGGGGATGATTAGGGGGCCGGAATGTCTAGGCCTTGGTGGGCAATTGTCGAGAGAGGGATCTTCTATGACCGCAGCGAGTCAAGTCCTCCGTTTTACGTCTCAAGACGGTGCCACTTTTACTGCACTGGGGCATTGGGATCCACATTCAGACCACAGGGTAAGCACCCCCTGCTGGCCTCACCAACACGTCTCCCAGCAGCAAGCCAGGTTTTTCCAAAATGGTGTCCCATCCAAGTACTGGATAAGTGGATGACGACGCTCCAGTTAAGACTGTTGTGACCATCACAGTGGAGCGGTGCTACACTATTAACGTCATCTTAAATGTATTGTGCCAAGTCCCGTCTCTCATAGCGTTGTCCTGTTTAGATGGTCTTTGTGTGTCTGTGTAAATATTGTCCCCTGGAAACAAAGGGGGACAGATAACGACATGGAAACGTGGCTCCTCGTGATAGTTCATCCTGTCAATCTCATCATTTGCATCCGGGTCAGTACTATTTAAAACGTAAGGAGGGAAGGAGAGAGGAGACCGGTTTTTGTTTTCACACCGACAACGATTCAAATCGCCGACACATTCTCCTGCTTGCTGCATTCAACTCCAGACTGGACAATTTCACCAATGCAATGGAAAAAAACCCCGGGATTTCCGGATCACTTCAACGATCATGAATGGTGAGACTATTCATTTTGTCCATTGGGAGAGGAGCAAGCCATCATTGTTGTCCGTATTTAATCGCCGTAGGACACTTTTAGAACTGAACCGGGTTCACTACCGTTACACATCCTCCGTATAAGCTTTGGACTTCGTGGGCATTTTGTGTTCCCTGTGTATCATTTTGTTTTGTGTCCAGTGTGGGGACAAGGGAGGGCCTGTGTTGTGTATATATATATATATATATATATATATATATATATATATATATATATATATATATATATATATATATATATATATACATATATATATATACAGTCAAAGTAAAAAGTATGTGAACGCCTAGGAATTCTCTCTATTTGTGTCTAATTCCCATATAAAACCTGGTCGTATCGTCATGTCAGCCCCAATAATGAACACACACCGTCGCCTAGAACTAAAGATACACAGATTTTCAGAGAATTTGTGACCATATTGAATAAATCATTCAAACTGTGAAACTGAAGGTTGGATAAAGTAAGTGGACCCTGAGCTAATGACCTTTTAAAAAGCTCATTGAAGTTCAAATTTAGCGCACATGGAGTCCATTTAATGAAACGAGTTCAGAGGTGCGGCCCAGAATGACTTGCATTGATAAAAAACATGATAAAGTTTGAGTCTGAGCTTTTGACAAGATGGGAATCACGCCTCGCACAAAAGAGCTGTCTGAAAAGCTACGATGGGGAATTGTTCATCTACATGAGGCTGGCAAGGGTTACAAAGTCATCTCAGAGATTTGAGATCTTCATCAGTCTACTGTTAGGCAAGTTGTCTATAAATGGAGACAATCTGGCATTGTGACTACTCTGCCTAGAAGTGGGCGCCCTGCCCAGATGACCCCAACGCAAAGTCAGCAATGAGGTAAAGAAGAACCCTACAGTGACAGCCACGGACTTGAAGAAGTCATCAGAACTGGCTGACATCTCTGTTTACGAGTCAACTATACGCAAAACATTGAACAAGAAAGTGGAATCTCAGTTTGCAAGCATAATTCGTTCCAGAAACATGCTCGCAGTCCAAAGCACTCGTATATCAAAGTGAATTTCCCCATTAGAAATAATAGAAACTCAGATGATTCGTTCCACAACCCAAAACTATTCATATAAAAATGATTAATACAAAATATAAAGTAAAAATACATAAACAAATTAACCTGCACTTTACCTTTGAAAAGAATCATGGCTGGTGTGAGTGAGTTTCTAAACTCTTGTGGGATTCCACCCAACGGGACGACATGCAGAAGAGCGTCCCAAAGCAATCGCAGTCTCCCAGCGCTGTAGCAGTTCGCCGTAAAAGCGAATCCGAAAAGATCGCTGACATGCTATACGCGCCTGCCGTCGATGGGTGATACAAGGAACATTATAAATGCTCAGGGCACAGTACTGCTTGCCCACGACCCTGCCTGACTGCTGTGTCTGTGTATAGAAGAATGGCAGATCTCGCTACAATAAATAACCGCGCTGTTGCTGTTTCAAGCTGAATAAAGCTGATGTTGTTAAAGTACTGAGACTCAGCTTTGTGTTTTGGGGCGCAAGACAGGGACTGACACGTCACAGCACACGCGCGCACACGTACACACACACACACAGTCACAACGCTGTAGTAAACAGTATACGCTCGTATGGAGGTTGACTATATGAGTGAGGCACGCCAACTAAGACAGAGAATAGGAGACGATTGCCCACAAGAGAGACAGACACACACACACACGAGCGCACGAGAGAGAGAGATAGAGAGAGAGACACACACACGAGTGCGAGAGAGAGAGACACAGACACACACACACACACGTGCACGAGGAACCATCAGCTCAGTTGTGATCACATGACGCTCAGCAGACAAAGCGTATCCATATTACTTGTATTGCAAGACCTCGCTCGTTTATCAAGTCAAAATTTATTACAAATTTTAGTTCGTCTTGCAAAACACTCGTAAACCAAGTTACTCGCAAACTGTGGTTCCAATGTGTATATATATATATATATATATATATATATATATATATATATATATATATATATATATATATATATATATATATATATATATATATATATACACACAGTACAGTGGAACCTTGAGATACAAGTTTAATTCGTTCCAGCACTGAGCTTGTATAGCAAATTTCTCGTGGAATAATTATTTTCACGTTAAATGCAAAAAAAACAATGAAATCACAAGCGCACAAACGCGTAGATCCTCACGCTACGGGAGAATAAGGAACACTGAGTGACCTGACGGGCGGGCAGCGTCAGCTTGGGTGAATCCCCGAGTCGAGGCAGATTGGAAAACGCGTCACGTATACCCACAGCCTGGCTCGTGGCTCGTTGCACGAGCCAATGCTCGTATATAGATTCAAATTTTTCGCTCATACTTTCCTCGTATCTTGAATTTCTCGTATACAGAGCTGTTCGTATCTTGAGCTTCCACTGTGTGTGTATATATATATATATATATATATATATATATATATATATATATATATATATATATACACACATACATACATTATTATATACATATATTATACATATATTATTATATTATTCTGCCGGGCACTTTTGGGATATAATGATATAATGAGGGAGCTTTAAAGGGAATGAATTATGGATTGTTTTGCTGTCTTGTTTCCTGTCACTATTAATATATACAGCCACTATGATTATTTTACCAACTGTTTACCTATTTAACCATCGACTGAGCACGTTTATTTGGAAAAAGTACGGCTTGTCGGGTCTGACGGTCCTCATCTTACCAGGCCACAGGTCTTGGTGGTGTAGCGGCCATTGTGGATGATTGGGTCCAAGTAGTGGCTCAGCCTTTTATGATCGACTGCTAACAGCTCTGATTCACTCCTACCCTCACCGGGCTCGTGTTCATCATTTAGCCCCGCTTATCCCCAGTACACTAAAGTATTCATCTTGCAGTACTTGCTGTTTAAGTATTAAATGGTCAGCTCTTGGGTTGAATTTGCAGGGCTGGCCAATCTTAAACAGATTTTGCCCCACTGCCTTCTCCTCTCTGCTGGCAAAAACATTTTTAAAAATATGAGATTTTTCTTCCAGGAACCCTAACTACCAGTTCCCCCAACTCACAGACGTTACCTTGGTCTCTGTAAATGTTTTCTCGTGGGTGGGAGTGGAGGCAGAGCTGGAAGTGGCGGAGTTGAAGACGCTACGATTTTCTCACTCGGAGGAATGAAGGTAGACAGGATTAGGAATGAGGATGTTAGAGAGGAAATACGGGTACAACAGTGTGGTGACCAAGTGACAGAGGCCAGATTGAGATGGCTTGGTCACATGCAGAGGAGAGACATCGGGAAAAGAATATGGAGTATAGACCAGCCAGGCGAGAGGAAAATGGGAAGGCCAAATAGGAGGGTTATGGGCTGGGAGGCCATGAAGGCAAAAATGGAGACGGATGATCTGCTATGGCGACCCCTAAATGGGAGCAGCTGAAAGAAGAAGGAGAATTTAGTTTTTGCTATCTAAGTAACATAGAGACAGATTAACTGGACTGACCCAAGGCTCACAAAGTCGTGATTACTGGCTCTCGTCAATCAGCTCAGCGTTTGTTTTTATCTGAACACACAAAGGAAAACAAAAAAAAAAAAAAAGAGTGCCTACGGGCATCACTGAACCGTCGACCTCGTGCTTGGCATTCTGGCACCTAGAGGAGTACACGTCTCACAAGCAGGTCTGTCTAGGATGACAGAAGGAGCACTGGTCTCATCTTTTACTCTGTTTTGAATCAAAGTCCTTGAAAACATAAGCGAGAGTGTCTATCATGCTTTTCCCACAATCCTGTTTTTTGTAATTAAAAGGCAGAAAGTTTAATGTACACATTTTTTCCCAACTGTTCCAGGAGCCCAAAAGCTCATGCCCTCGTGTGTCCCCTTACAAACAGATGGTGTGTGTGGGACCCACAGTTTGAGTCTGAGAACAAAAGACCTGCAAGTCATAAAGGGCAAGGCCTGCTGAGACCTGCCGAGCTCCTTAACGAAAGGTAAAGATGGTGTTCTAATCCCGAGGTCCTCCATGAAGAGAACAAGTCATGCTTCATAAATGATCACATCAGAGTTGAAAGACTTGAGCATCTCTGTTTGCTGTGTGAATCCAAAGACACACATCCATAAAAATATAATTTCATACACATTGTCAGAATCCTCTCTTCAGGATTAAAAAAACGTCAATGGTTTATGTTGACCATCAAGGGGTGCTTTTGTTTTTTATTGATACTCTCGTGTGAAAAAGTAAGTGCATCCCATGGAAATGGTTGACTTTCTCAACATATCTGAACAGGTAAACATGAGATCTTCATGAAAAGAGGCCTTGAGATAAAGACGACGGGCACATCATCTCATTGTCATCATCTAAATGGACCAAAATGCAGATTTGTCACATAGAAAAACAAGTCCACCCCTCCACTTATCCCCACTTCAGATTCATCAAATTAGAAATGAGGTGTTCCATGTGAGGTGCCAATGATCAGAACCTCCTTAAGGGAGTCTGCAGGTGGACCTGACCATCTTATTTAAAGAGCGGGTATCGAGGGTCTGCTGTTGTCTTTGCTATCGACCTGTCTGGTGTCATCATGCCAAGATCTAAAGAGCTCTCTAAGGCCATCAGATAAAAGATTGAGTCTGGCAAGTGATATCATAAGATCTCCAAATTAGCTGAAGTGAATCATTCCACTGTACAGAAAAGCAACTACAAGTGGCGCTGATTACAAACAACTGCCAGTTTGTCCAGCCCATAAAATTCAGCCCAAGAGCCGACCCACTTAATACTAAACAACATCTCCAAAAACCCCAAAATTTCATTGTGGGATCTGCAGGTAACTCTTGGAACAGCTGGCGTCAAAGTGCAAGCATCTACAGTATAATCAGAAGGAGACCACCATGTGAGGTGTGACTGGAAAAAGCCTTTGGTGTCCAAAAAGAACATCAGGGTAAGACAACAGTTTGCCATTGAATATCAAGGCAAAGGCCGGGCCTTCTGGAACAATATGCTCTGGACAGATGGATCAAAGATAAGAGTTATTTGGCCACAGTAACAATAGACATGTTTGCCAGCATTTCAGGGAATGAATCTCACGCCAACTGTCAAGCGTGTGTTCTGGTTGGGGCTGCTTTGCTGCCTCAGAGTCTGGGCAGATTGTAGTCACGGAGTCAACTAGGAATTCTGCATCATCTCAAATTGTGCTTGAGGAGAATGTGACGCCATCTGCCCAGAAGCTTGAACATCACATCTCTTCACAGAAATGACTGAAGCAGTCTAGCGAATCCATCAAGGAAAAGCTCAAAAAAGGAAGAAATGGAGGATTATGGTCTGGCCTAGTCAAAGCCTTGATTTGAATCCCACTGAAATGTTTGAAACGGGCAGGACATGCAAGAAAACCCACAGACACCTCACAACTGGAGGAATTTTGCATGGAGCCGTGGTCAAAAGTGTCACAAAGTCAACGTTACAGACTTCAAAACACCTATAAGAAGTCATCTCTACTAATGGGGGCAATACCAGCATCCGAGGCCAAAGAAGGACTTACATTTTCTCTCAGTAGACCCTTATATTTATTAATAACTAGCCGTAGTAGTGAAACAGGATAGCGAGGAGGGCCCTGCCCGGCTCCCCACTCCACTCGGCCCGCAGCCTCTGTCTCAGATTAGCGTGATTATCTCGCTCCTGCAAACGAACTAGGATTCTTAGCACAATGAGAGAGAAGTCGCAACATTAACCGGAATGTTCAAGCAAATTCTAGAAAACAATCCAATCTCAATTCGTGAAGTAGTTCTTTCATTCGCTAGCTGAGCGGACAGACAGACAGACGTTGGATTTGATTAACAGAGAGACATTAGGTTGAATAAATGATTGAGAACCTTGTGGTTTACTTCAAGAAGACCACCTTTATCTGTAGGCCCCGTTTGCAGGAAGTTCTACTGTTTGCCTGTTTAAAGAAGTTGAAATGGTCAACAGCTTCTACGGGGTGTATTTACTTTTTCACAGCAGGAAGGTATGGTGCTTATTAAATTTGTCCTTATCGTGTGTTAAGTGTCATGCCTGGCACTTGCTTACGCATTCCTGTTATTTTCCTTCTGGTTTTTAAGGTCACTGACACCCGTCTGACACAGTTGTGACTTTAAATGACATTTTTTGTTAAACGAGCATCAGCTGGCCAGTTAATAAGCAGTCATCCATCAACAGCATTTCACAATTCACACAGATACCACAATGTTTTCATTTTCTTGATTTTACTTTTTAGCATTTATTTATTTATCGTTTTCAAGCCTGCAATAGCCCAGCACATCATGCAGAGTTATTTCCTGCTAACAATGTTGCTCCCCGTGACCCTGAATTTATGCTTTTAAACATTTTAGCATCACAAAAAGCCGAGGTCCTTGCAGCAACATCTTATATTTTTTACTTGATCTGACGCCATCCATCGTTAGGGTACATGTGCCACATGCCCGCGTTCATGCGTATGGCGGCACCCACCCTGGGCCGAGACAGCCACATGATCAGAGACAGTCTGCACCTCGTCTTCCTGACAAGACAAAATGAGCTGCTCTTGCAATTTCTTTTCAAGGGCTATTTATTTATTTTTAAACTTTGGTTTCTGTCCAACGTTTATCCTGTCTTCAGGCCGATCAACTTCTTTTCATTCGGTTCCTGATGTTTTACTCCCCAGTGTTCCGACCTCACCTCTGTCCAGACAGCTCTTCCTGTTTTTGCTCTAAAATACTTCCGTCTCACTCCACACTGGCTTTAGGGAAAGAAGGAAACGGCACACTGCAACTCCGGGCATGCTGACGTTAGGATAACCGAGCATTTGTTCTAAAACTGTTCATTTGTGACACGCCATCTGTTGGAATGACAGATGCAATGTGTTTTATTACTAAAATGTTTGTGAGGCAGGTGGAGCAGTGGCTCACATCCCGGGTCCTTCCTGCGTGGAGTTGGAATGGTCACCCCGTGTCCCCACAGTCAAAGGCACGCAGGTTAGGTGAACTGGTGCCAACACACAACTGTATTTATCACTAGCGCCTGATGACCCTGACTTTCTTGATTCACTGACCCAATGCCTTACTTGTGTTTCTGAATGGATGAGTAGCAGTTTTCTCAAACTAAATAAAGAGAAATCGGAAATCTTAGTGATTGGCAAAAATAGATATAATGAGAGTATTAGAAATAAAATTGATCCACTAGGGCTGAAAATTAAGACGGAGGTAAAGGATTTAGGGATAATTATTGAGCAGAGGGAGAGAGAGGCGGTTATGAACACGTACTGATACAGCGCACTGCCCCACCCACCACATGGCAAACCAACTCAGGATCCCAGATTAGGACCCGAGTGCAGCCAAGCGACGGGTGACACCTCAGCACCACACTAGTTTAGAGGGAATGGAACCAGTTGGAGGTTTTTTTTTATGGTGGCTGGAGTGCCAATTCTGCCACCAACCACCAGGCCTTTCGGCCTACATGCAGTGCGGGATGCAAATTAACGTCATATCCAGCACGGAGCAATTGCAGGTTAAGGGCCTGGCTCCCTTAAAGATAGGGTGAGAAGCTCAGTCATCCGGGAGGGGCTCAGAGTAGAGCCGCTGCTCCTCCGCATCGAGAGGAGTCAGATGAGGTGGCTCGGCATCTGATCAGGATGCCCCCTGGACGACTCCCTGGTGAGGTGTTCGGGCACGCCCAACCGGGAGGAGGCCCGGGAAGACCCAGGACACGCTGGAGGGACTATGTCCCCGGCTGGCCTGGGAACGCCTTGGGATTCTCCCGGAAGAGCTGGAAGAAGTGGCCGGGGAGAGGGAAGTCTGGGCCTCTTTGCTTAAGCTGCTGCCCCCGCGACCCGACCTTGGATAAGCGGAAGAGGATGGATGGATGGATGGATGGGCCTGGCTCAAGGGCCCAACGAAGTACACTCACTTTTGGCGTTTACAGAATTCGAACCGGTAACCTTCGGATTGCCACTGCAGATCCCTAGCCTCACAGCCACCACTCCGTCCTCCGTAATTACTGACTCTGACCTAAATGTTAAATTACTGTTGTGTTGATGTGAGAGTTTGCATATAACTTGATAAATATGTGGTATGTCTTTATTTGTAATTTAGGCAAAGCAATGTAATTTAGTGTTACTTTGGTGAGAGGCATTCGTGTTTGCCCCCCCTTTACGACAAAGTCTCTTTGTAATTTTACGACAGGATCTGGGGGATGTGTCTTAAACCAGTTTGATGAGTATTTCTCTGCTAAAGTCTTTCAACACCCACAAGGAAGCCAGGATGTTTAACATATGGTTTGGGGGCTGCAGGTGTTAAGATGTTCCATTTCCCCCATTGGTCTGAGGTATGGCAGTTTGGAATTGGCTTGTCTCAGAGGCCTTTAAGTACCATGATGTCCTATTGGCTGTAGGGGTTGGACAGAAAACCCATAAATTTGCTTGCTTTATCTCACTCTCTCTCTCCCTTACTAACCAACATATGATGAAGAAGCATCTCTGTTACTAACCTGTGATGATGAAGACAACACAATGAAGAGCACAGCTCAGCAGACATATTGAATAGACATGTAGCTGAAAGCTGGGCACCAATGACGCCTTAACTAGAGACATTTTAAGTAACTACAAGTCTGTGTGCCACCTGAGCTACACATCACCATTTGATCAGGTTGTATGGTTGCCAATATTCAAATGTACATTGCATATTGTTATTATTTATATATCAATAATACATTACTTTATGTGTAACTTAACTCCTGCTTGTCTTTTTACTACATCTAATTTCCTGAGGTTATAGATATAGAAGGGAAGGTGGGGATACGTTATATACAATAATACCTTACAAAAAAAGTCTGCAAGATTAGGCATTCTAAGGCTACTTATTAATAATACAATAGGGGAAAGTATAGCAAAATATATATTACTCTACCAAGATAAAACAATCACATATCAATCAGATTACTAGGACAGCATTTTTTCACTTTAAGAAATATAGCAAAAGTTAGACCCCTTATAGCTTCGCAAGATGCTGAAAAAGTAGTTCACGCTTTTGTTTTTAGTCGATTCAATTACTGTAACGCACTCCTCTCAGGACCACCCAAAAAAGACATCAATCGACTGCAACGGGTGCAGAATGCAGCGGCCAGAATCTTAACTAGGAAAAGAAAATCTGAACACATCACATCAGTCTGAGCGTCACTACACTGGTTACCTGTGCCATTTAGAATTGACTTTAAAATACTGCTGATGGTGTACAAAGCCTTCATTAATCTGCTCCATCTTATATTTCAGAATGCGTCTCACCTTACACTCCAAATCGTAACCTTAGATCTTGAAATGAGTGTCTGCTTATTATTCCAAGAGGTAAACTTAAAAGAAGTGGTGAGGCGGCCTTCTGCTGTTATGCACCTCAAATCTGGAATAGGAGTTTACCGATAGAAATTCACCAGGCTAGTACAGTGGGGCCAGAAACCTGTTACTTTAACATGGCTTTCTCAGAGCTTCATCTAAGTTTAATCCTAATGCTCTGTATATTCAATTAATTATCATTATTATTCATGGTGGCTAGAAAATCTGTACTAACCCCTACTTTCTCTTCTGTTCTTTTTCTGGTCTTCTGTGGTGGCCATCTGCGCCCCCACCACCTGATCAGGGCACCGTGCAGTTCCTACATTGATGGATTGAAGACCAGAGGTCCACCATGACCATCATCATCATCGTCGTCGTTGTCTAATTCTTCCACGTGAAGCCTGAAAACCATGAGGACTGACTGAGAACATTGATGTTAGGTAGAATGCCTAGAGGGGGCCTGGCAGTCTCATGGCCTTGGAACCCCTGCAGATTTTGTTTTTTTCTCCAGCCATAGGACCTTGCTTTATTCTATGTTAATTAGCATTGCCAAATGTTTATATTTTTTCTTTCTTTAGCTTGTAAAGCACTTTCAGCTCCATCATTTGTATGAAAATGTGCTCTAGAAATAAATGTTGTTGTTGTTGACACAAAACTGGCCCCGATGTATGTTTGGTGTGTGTTTGCCATGTCCAGGGCTTGATCCTGCTTTGTGCCCTATGCCACCTGGGATTGGCTCCAGCCAGCATAACCCCGTTCAGGATGAAGCAGGTTGTAAAATGACTGAGGCGCCATCTGACACTTGCCCTTCCCTTGAGGTGGTTGCTCAGTACGTCTTCTTTTTTTACCCTCCGCCTCTGGAAAATCGTAAAACTACATTCTGCCTCTGCCACCCAGGTCTTCACTGGCATGTCTTTCATTTACTTTCAGTGCTGTCTTTTCCCTGACACATGTCCCTGGCAGCCAACACAGCACCATTTGCATTCTGGAAAACCTTGTAATTAATAAATAATCCTTATCATTTTGCTAAATTGCTTGCCCTACTACCGCGCTATCAAATGAACACGTCTTCTTTCGACACTCCTGAATATGCTGACAAAAAAGGGGCATCTCATTAAACTACAGACCATGAATTAAAAATGCAAATTGATCTTCAGCATTGTGCGCTGTTGAAACATACAGCTGCGCCTTCCTTTGACAATTGCCTTTCTTTTTTCCCTTTCTGGCTTCAGTCTCAACATCTTATTAAAGTGAAGGTTTTGCCACTTGACGCAGTTAATAAATTGATTTTTTTTTGTTTTATTTTATTTTGCTTTGCTAAATTGTTTGAATTTCTCTGTAAAATGATCCACATAACTCAAAGAAGTGATGTGCTGCAATGCAACAGAAACTTAAGCCAGGACATGTTAATGAACAAATACGAAACCCTGCAGTGGAAAACGGGGAAACGGCCAAGGCGCTGCTATTAGCCTGGAAGAACAAAAATAATACATGAAGACAAAAAATCATTTATGGGACAAGGTACAGCATACAAGTGCGACACGTTGGCGCTACACTGATGACGAGTGTCGAGTGTTCTTCCTCTACATTTTACATTTGATTTTTTTCATCCAATTTGGTGCTTACATACAGCAGTGTTTCCCAGGGGCCTTTCGCTTTATTCGTATTTGCCGTTCTGCTACACGCCTCAGTCGAGTAAAGGAGTCGGATCGGCACGCTTTCATAGCCATATTCCGATAAGGTGCTTGCTGTAACGTTTGATCATTAACACAGCGTGTCAGCAGATGCACAAAATCCTTCTATGTGCCATGCGTCAGTCAGGGTGTGTTCCTTGGCTTCAATTTATTTTCTTTTTCCGAGTCGACTTCTTTATATTAAAGTTCTAGCCGTCCCCCGCCGCTCCGCCAGCATAGTAGTGAAACAGGACAGTGAGGAAGACTCCGCCCGGCTCCCCACTCAGTCATCTCTGCTGAGGTGGGCAATACCAGCATCTGAGGCCAAAGAAGGACTTACATTTTCCCTCAGCAGACTCTTATATTTATTAATAACTAGTCGTAGCAGTGAAACAGGACAGTGAGGAAGACTCCGCCCGGCTCCCCACTCCTGACGTCCTGCTTCCTCCTCCCCTCGGCCTGCAGCCTCTGTCTCTCGGATTACCGCAAATAAATCGCTCCTGCAAGTGAACTATGATTCTTGGTGCAATGAGAGAAGTCGCAAAATGAACCGGAATGTTCAAGCAAAGCAAATCTAAATCCGTTAAGTAGTTCACTCGTTCACTAGCTAAGCGCCTTGAGCATGGGAAAGGCACTATATAAATAAAATGTATTATTATTATTTCACATAAAACATTAGTAAAAAGTAGTATTTTCTTTTAGTTCTACTTTTTAACTTGTAAACTTAGCGTACGGCAACTTTTTAGTGAAATTACTGTGAAGCGGCGGGTATCAGCGAGTGTCTACACAAGTCAAGAGAGACGCACAAACAGATTACGATTTTACTCATATAGTGTAACCACAGGGGGCGGGTGCCACCACTGAGCCCCAAACCACAGACACAATGTCACCCAATACAGTCCCAGGTTCAAATAAAGGATCTGCATGGCACCAAATACCTCTCCAAGGACCACAAGTACACAAGTCAATGCTCTTTCTCTCCTTCAGTTCTCCGATTTAGTGTCACCGGCCGCCTCCCGACTCCGACTCCACCAAGGAGATACAGCGGTGTTCTTTTAAACCAGACCTGGGAATGCTTCTGGTGTCACACCAGTGGTCATCTGGAGCACTGCTGGGTCACACAGAAACCAGGGCAGCACCCTCTTGTGGCATTCAAGGCCTCCAACAGGGCCGCTCTTCAGCACTTCGAATCCCCTTCTACCTTGTGGGGGTCCCAACTGGGACCAGCCTGGAGGAACACTGACACCTGTCGTGTGGAGGAATTCACTGCCTATGGCAGACATGTTTGCCAAGTTCATTCCATTATCTTTTTACCCTGGCTGGCATAAGGAACGCTAACTATCCCGGCCAGGTTGCAGCTCCTTCCACAGTGTCTTTCCATTATGGCCTCCCAGCCTGGTAAGGAATCGCTCTCTGTCCCAGTCAGCATGCCAGTCCATTCACCCGGACACCTACAATAGACTAAAATAAGCAACCACCTCCAATGAACTGACTGGCAGTTGTTTTCTCCCTTTTAAAGTTTTGTTTTGTCGTGACCTTAAAGCGTTTACTGCGTGAGACAATCTTCATGTGTCAGCATTGTCAGGTCTGGGCTCAAACAGCGCCATTCCCTTCAGAGACAGCTGCACCTTCGACATCACAGAATGTCAGTGGCGGGTGAATTTTGTGTTCAAATTTTATCTTTAATTTATGATTTAAGTTCACACGATTACATCTCCTTTCTATTTCCAATGCCAAGTAAATCAAAGGGTCAATCAATCAATCAATGACTCAGCATATACCAGATGACAGTTACGTCAGTTTAAGGGGCCGTCAGAGATGGCAAGTGTAACTCATTTGAGGCTGCCCAAAATGTTGTACTGCGCCTTGCCCCGAGATAACAGGGTTATAAAATGCACTGCTGATCCCCAGAGTGGCAAATTCTTGTTCTTCTTTCAGCTGCTCCTGTTACGGGTCACCACAGTGGATCATCTTCTTCCATATCTTTCTGTCCTCTACATCTTGTTCTGTCACACCATCACCTGCATGTTCTCTCTCACCACATCCATAAATCTTCTGTTAATCCTTCCTGCTCTTCCCTGGCAGCTCTATCCTTAGCACCCTTCTCCCAATATACCCCTCATCTCTCCTCTGCACATGTCCAAACCAAAGCAATGTCACCTCTCTGACTTTGTCTCCCTACCATCCCACCTGAGCAGACCCTCTAATGTCCTCATTTCTGATCCTGTCCATCCTCGTCACACCCAATGCACATCTTTAATTCTGCCACCTCCAGCTCTGTCTCCTGTGCCACCGTCTCCAGCTCATATAACATAGCTGGTCTCACTACCGTCCTGTAGACCTTCCCTGTCACTCTTGCTGATACCCGTCTGTCACCAATCACTCCTGACACTCTTCTCCACCCTGCCTGCACTCTCTTCTTCACTTCTCTTCCACAATCCCAATTACTCTGTACTGCTGATTCCAAGTATTTCAGCTCATCCACCTTCGCCAGCTCTACTCCCCTCATCCTCACCATTCCCTCTGATTCACACACGTTTTCTGTCTTGGTGGTCCTACTGACCTTCATTCCTCTCCTCTCCTCTCATATCTCCACTTCTCCAGGGTCTCCTCACTCTGCTCCCTACTCTTGCTACAGATCACAATGTCCCCAGAGTGACAACTGAAGGGAAAGTAACAAAATAATCCACAGCGCCACTTCCTAATAACCCCACAACAAGTACAGAGTACAAGGTGAAACTGGAATACAATTATTGTTGTAATTTTCATTTCTTATACAAACCCCAGGCTGCAGCACACCCGACACTGACGGATCACAAAATGAGACACTCCCCTGAAAAAACAGAAATATACAAACGGCGACAGATATAGTAACTGAAAGGAAAAGCTCACTGAAAGCCTGATGTTCGATATCGTAAAGGTTACGCAGAGCCACACCTCGAAAGAGGGAGCTTCCTGGTACAGGCTTCTCAGGCCCTCTCCTAAGTAAAACATGACGTGCAAAAAAAAATCCATTAGGCCTGTTCATCGTCGTCCATGAATGGATGGAGAGTGACGCCTTTCCTGACCGAGAGGCCATAACAGATGGACTACATAAGTGGAGCTGCAGTCTGGTCGGGATGGCTCCAGACTCCTATCCCAGTTGAGACAATCATATAATGGACGGACTGGGGAAGACTAGTTATCGAGGACAGTTTATACCCCAGGGCAAAAGGCACCAGTGCTACTCTGGCAAGGTCCCAGTTCAGACTCCTGCAGGGTTCCATGATACCCGAAGTTCAGAACGACAAACCCTATCAGGGTCACTGGCTGGTCTCCCAAGTTCGCCATGCAATGTCGTGATACTGGACGTACTTGCGAGTCCAACATAAGAGGAGACATCTCATGTCAGTAAATGTAAAGTATTACATATAGGAAGTAAAAATGTGAAGTTTGAATACACAATCGCCGGTCAGAAAATCAAGAGTCCAGCTTATGAGAAGGATTTAGGAGTTACAGTGGACTCTAAGTTATCGACTTCCAGACAGTGTTCAGAAGCCATTAAGAAGGCTAACAGAATGTCAGGTTATATAGCGCCTTGACGTGTGCAGTACAAGTCACAGGAGGTTCTGCTCAGGCTTTATAACACACTGGTGAGGCCTCATCTGGAGTACTGAGTGCAGTTTTGGTCTCCATAAAGACACAGCAGCACTGGAGGAGGTCCAGAGAAGAGCGACTAGGCTGACTCCAGGGCTACAGGAGAGGAGTTATGAGGGAAGATTAAAAGAGCTGAGCCTTTACAGTTTAAACAAAAGAAGATTAAGAGGAGACCTGACAGAAGTGTTTAACAGTATGAAGGGAATTAGTCCAGTGGATCAAGACGGTGACTTTAAAATGAGTTCATGAAGAACACGGAGACACAGCTGGAAACTTGGGAAGAGTAAATTTCGCACAAACATTAGCAAGTTTTTCTTTACACAAAGAACGATAGACACTTGGAATAAGCGACCAAGTAGTGTGGTGGACAGGAGGACGTTAGGGACTTTCAAAACTCGACTTGATGTTATTTTAGAAGAAATAAGTGGATAGGACAGGCGATCTCTGTTTGGGCTGAATGGCCTGTTCTCGTCTCGAGTGTCCTAATGCAAAGCCCACCTGGAGGAGTTTAAGGAGAGGAATGTGTAGAACTGTGCTTGTGTTACCTGGCCATTGTCCACCTGTCGAGGTTCTATTATTACATAAATGTCATTTACCTGAACCTGGGACTGCGTTTGGAAGAGCTGGGCCTGGTGTTTGGGGCTCTGGGACACCCCCATGTGGTTACAACAGCTTGTTAGTGAAAATGCAAGCTGACATAAATAAATTAAATTATTTTGGTAACTATATTAGTAATACCAAAAAAACAACAAGATTTGATAAACTATGTTGTAAACACTGCATGAGTACAAAATAGACATTCCAGAGGTTATTGCATTTATTGACTTCATTACCCACTGTGATGGAAAGCAGGGAGGATGGATGGGCTGGGGTGGGTGGTGTTCCCTTTCTTGGGTCAGGTGGGTATCATAGCAGAAGAACAGAGGGAGACTAGTGGGGCTGTGTGGTCCCCCAGTACCCTTGGTGGCAGCATCTCTTGTAGTGGGTCTACCATTTGTGGACCTGTAGGACAGCATGGGATCTTGGGAACTTGGGTCCTCCTGCCAGAAAGTGGCTCCCTTATCCTATGGAAGTTCTACCTGACTCAGAAGTAATATGTTGGTTGGCCGGGCAGTTGCACCAGAATTGCTCTCGGATCCTGGCTGAAAAGGAACTGCTTCACCTCACCCAGGCAAGTTGGGGTCGGGGAAAAGAGGAAGACAACACTCGTGTGGGAGGACTGGAGGGACAGGAAAGAAAGACTGGAAAAGAAAGGAAAGAGATATACTGTGGAAGAAGAAGAAGACTTGTGTGGGTGAAGTTGTGTCTGGAGTCCAGGGCTCTGTTACTCCCTCTAGAGGTCACACCACGCTACTTCTAATTTGCTCGTGACTTGATATGTGTAAACAAAACTAAAACGGTGAGTTACAAAACTAAAGTTACATACCGCAATGTGCAAAACACTAAAGTCTGCTGCCATAAAACAGGACGCCTCAGATCCTCGACATGAAATACAACTGTAAAGTGGCCCTTTTCTTGAAGACCGCGGCACTTGCAGCAACACACGGTGGCAGTCCTCACAGATGAAGTATCTGTGTGTGTTTTTACATTTCAGGGTGGTCAATGATTCAGCAGATTTTCTGAACCCGTAGGTATTTTTCATCCATCAATTTCCCAAAGCTCTTCTACATTGCAGGCTGCAGGAAGCCGAGATCTGTCACAGCTCTAATGGTGCGACGCTGGAAGTGAGACACTGCAGAGCAGACTGCGTCACACACTCACCCAGCACACGCCAGTAGTGCCTATCACTCTGTCTGGACTGGAAAAGGAAACCGAAGAACATGCTGTCGTGTGAAAAAGGAAGTACACCCCATGAAATGCTTTTTTGTCGTATGCAGGCATTCATTTAATGCGAACGGGATCTATGGATAAAGGCGACATCACAAACATCAGGATACACTGACGAGGGACGTTCAAAAAGTTTCCGCACTTTTATATTTTCGTTGGAAACGGTGAAGACAGGAGGAGTAGTAATTGGGTATTAAAAAGTTGGTATGACGCTGGGAAAATTGCATCGCAAACGAAGGTGACTGCCATATATACTCGCATGTATAAGAAGATGTAAAAAAAAATAAATAAATAACTAAGTGTTGTATTTTTGAACGGGCATATAAGTCGGGGTCTTGAAACTCGAAAAAATCAGTCATAAAATCAGACCCCGACTTATACGCCCGTTCAAAAATACAACACTTAGTTATTTATTTATTTTTTTTACATCTTCTTGCCTCCACCAATCACTCACCAGTTTCTCAGACGCATCGAATTTTGTTGCCAATTTCTTTCGCCACTTCAACGACGTTTAACTTAAAACCAGCTTCATATTTTCTTCTGATCGTAGATAAGGGATGCTCTTATGATAAAGGTGTATGAGGGTGTGAGATACAAAAAACACAAATCAGTGTGAACGTCGCTTCGGAATAGTTCAGGCATTAAATACCGTGTGGTCACATAGGCACAACACATAGAAAACAAGGCCGTGTGCCCCGTGGTTACTCGCTCAGGTCGGTGTTAGCATATCGTAATCTCTTGGACCAATAGTGTGAGTTTTCCACATTCGACTTATACGACCGACGTCATAAAATACCAGAAGTTCTACGATTAAATCCAGGTAGATAAAGTCGGTAGATAAATCCTTTGACTTGGACTCCTTAGTTTCCCGTACCTCTGATTCCGACTCCTCTGTATTTAATATGCTGATGTATTTTCCGTGTTGATTAAAGGAAAGCAACATCCACGTCATCATTTAACCACAGAACTACCGGCTAGGACGCTGACTCTCTACCGTACTGGCCAGTTTAAACCCCTGAACACACATCAGGCCGCAGCACACACCTCCGCCTCCACCATTACACTCGAATCAACTTGTTAGACACATTAGATCTGAAATAATAAAATGAAAACCCTTTTTGTATTGTACCATAATCCAGATTACAATAAGTGAATGTGTCAGATGAACTTCACACTAGTCGTAACACAACTGTGCACTCGGCTTTATTCTTACATCAGACAAGTACTTCATTAGCACTGTTGCTTGTGAAAAGGGACATTTGAACTTGCTGTATTTTATTTTCATTACGATTTACATTTATTAGGAGTCGGAGTTGGTACATTTTTGCCGATTCCAACTGCAGGTACCCAAAATTGTCTCCGACTCTGACTACTCGACTCTGGTAAAATCAAGCCCCAACTTAAACGCAAGTGTATATGATATGTAGAAAAGTGATGTCATTTGTTTTTGAAATTCTTAATAAATAAAGAGTTAAAAAAAAAAAAGTGCGGAAACTTTTTGAACGTCCCTCGTACATGTTGTAGTCCATTGTATCATTTTAATGAACATAAATGCAAAAACGTGTGTGCACCCCTCCTTTTATCACAACCTCAAATGACGTACAATCAGGTAGACATGAACAGAACATCACGAGAGATGACCTCGTCTGAACCTCTCCTCTCATTTCAACCTCAGACACTGACTTGAGTTTGCCCTTCACTGTTGAAGCATGTGTTATCATCTCTGAGAGATCTCCGAGACCTTCAGAAAGAAGGAGTCTGGGAAAGGATTTCAAAAGAACTGGAAATCAACCACCCCACTGCCGAGAAGATCATCCAGCAGCAGAGAAGACTTCAAACCACTGCCAAGTAACCAGTCCAGACCAGGCCACCTCAACACGTTCAGCCTTAGAGCACAGCACCCTAAAAAGCTCATCACGGGACCTCCAGGAAGCTCTTGCCACCGTTGATGCCAAAGTGCATGAGTCTAACGTTAGAAATGAGATGGTGTGCCAGGTAGAAACCAGAAATGACATCAGGGCAAGACTGAAGTTTGCCCGCCAACACCTAGGCAAAGACCAAGACTTCTGGACCAATGTGATCTTGAAAGACAAGACAAAGATTGAGATATCTGTGGACAGCATTAAACCAGAAGAGCCCAATTAAAACTGTAAAGCATGGCGGTGGGAATGTTCTGGTCTGGGGCTGCTTTGTGGCATCAGGGCCTGGGCAGCTCACTACAGCACAATCCACTAAGAAATCTTCATTGTACCAATGTGAGACCATCTGTCACAAGACCGTGAAGCTCAAATGAAGGTGGACCTAGTAGCATGGCAATGACCCTAAACATTTGGTGAAGCCAAATGGAGGGTCCTGGAATGGCCAAGTCAAACCCGCATCTGAATCCCTTCAAGATGCCGTGTGTGGAGGGTGGGGATTTGAAACGGGCCAAGAATGCAGGACACCCCTCAAACATTGGACAGGAACAATGGCTGTCCTTTAATTTCCTGCTTGAATGGCCGACCGGGTCCCAAGTGGATTTATGAGGAACGTGTAAGGTTTCATATCCTTTTATGAAAAATGAAAATGTCAACCCTCTGCATGAAGTTGAGGCCATTCGGCCACCTATTTGTGCGCCGACAGCTCTCACATTGACATCACCACATGGATAATGAACGGCTCTGGCAAGGTGCATTCACTTTGTCCTGGCATACCTTGGGTCAGGTTCTTTAATTATATTTTTAAATGCCCGGCTTTTGACAAAAGACGTTTTTTGTTTGGCTCTGTGCTTCACTCCGGTCATGTGCTCATGTTATAGAATACACAATACAAGGGCATATTTTGTAATGGCAGTGTTTTGTATTGTGACATTCGATACACTGAAATCTCGTCTCAGGCCTGATATCTGCATGGGAGCCACTGCTAAAAACAACACCAGCATACAACAAAACCCCCAAATGTTGACATCAAGGAAAAAACAATCCTTCATTCACAATGACGTCACAGGAGGCCTGTGGCCATAGCGATGGTGGCTAAAGCATCAGTCACTGTACTGAAGTGGACTAATATCTATTCATGGATAAATCAAATAAGGGTCAAAAATCTGGAGCTACCTCTTCAACGACGTTCCTTTTATCCAATAATAATGTTTGGAGGAAGATGCGGAGTGGAGGGAGTACAACTGCTGCCCCCCTAATCTAGCATGCTGGCTTCAGAGCTGAGGCTGGCGTGTGGAGTTTGTATGTCCTCCCCATGTTTGTCTGTGTTTTACTTTGTGTACTCCATTGTTCCTCTCACATCCCCAAAGCCGAGCAGGCTCCATTAACTGCTGACGCTATATTCTGCATATTCGTTCATAGAAAACACACTGCTGTTTTTATCTGCCATAAGCATACACTTTTAAAGTTTTTCTTTGTTTTATACAGGCGAGGTTACCTCTCATTGCGATACGCCTGCCTTATGTACTGCTGTCACGTATGCACTGGCTCGATCAAGGCATGTGATAACCGGCCAGGGCGAGAGGAGGCGCTGCCGTTAACGTTCTCATCTCCTTCTCTCCCCACAGCTCAAGAGAAACTGCCCAGTGATGGCACTTAGCTCCGCCCCTTTCCCGTGTACACGCTACAAAGAAGCCCAGCTGCCCAGAAGGAGTCGTCATTCTCTCCTGAGAGCGAACCGAAGAGAATGACCCTTGCATTACACTCAAAGCCGAGAGCTTATTTTGTGTTTTGTGCTCCAGTGCCTTAAGACGGATTTTGAGTTGGACTTGCAGTAATTAAATGGGATGTCCCGGTTGGTTTCATTCCTGCAAATGACCCACACTGTGAAATGAGTCCGTGTGGCACGTTCCAGACACAAAGATGAAATGACTGCATACTGGCAAACGAATTCTGAAGAACAATTGACATCAGCTTTGCCCTGCCCACCGAATACCTCGCTGAGAACCTTGCTGATCCGCACCACTAGCCCTGGACCTACTGGCTTTGAGAGCTTCATGCAATGTGCACAGTATAACAGTTGTAACATGAAATGAAATGCTTACGCCCTATCTGCTGCCATCAACCAATAATACAACAAAAATAATAATAAAAAAACACAATTATACCCGCATAGTTACGGGAAGTGGCAATGGACAAAAACCACACACAAGCCATATGGTCTGTACACAGTCTCTCATCCTGGATTTATACTCCTGTAATGTCTGCCCAATGGCAGAAGTAATGTCGTTTACGATATTGCCGGCCCTCCTAGTAAGACCCGCCGTAACAGATGATATCCGGAGCTGTTCCACAGACAGTTCTCACCACCCGCCATAAATCCAACACCGAGCAGAGGCCAAATCAGACTGTAATAGCACTGCAGTGTTACTAAAATTCTGACTTTGCTATCAATACCAGCTTTCAGATCTCCATACGCAGTACCAAAATTAGTTCAAAAGCAAATAACGGATTAACTCCAGAACCTCCATGGTCTCACTGCAGCCTCCCTGTTGCGCAGCGCCATTGCACCACACTACACACGGCTTCCTTTTTAAAGCAGTGAAGTCCCGATCACAACAAAGCAATGGCGGATGATACCCTGAGAAGTCCTGATCACGTCAAAACAGTATTCCCCATTGAAGTCGTAATTGTGTCAAAGCAACGGGAGTCTCCCGACAAGTCTCAGTCACATTGATGTGTGTACTTTTGTTTCATGAAAACTACAAAATTGATTTTTTTCTACAACTAGAGTTAGGGTACCACAAACCCAGAAATGCTGGTACCATACTGTTTTTCAGTACTTTACCATTACCAGTATACCGCACGACGGTATAGCACCGGCCCAAATGCTATCAATTGTGAGAACTGCTAAGGTTCCTAGCTAACATACTGAATTTCCTTAACCTTTTCAGGATATGTTAACCATCTGGGAGGGGTTAGGAGACCATGTAAGGTCCTCACAGATGCAAATGCCAAGAAACTTAAAGATGTTAACCCACTCTACATTTGTCTTCCTCATCCACAGGTCTACGATCATCTCCTTTGTCTAACTGACATGATGACCATCCTGCCAAACCCACCACCTCCTTCCTGTAGGCAGACTTATACCTCCCACAAATGACTATGGTACCATCAGCAAAGTTGACACTACTGGTGTTTTTCTGACAACCATAAGTAAAAGAGGATGGAGCAGAGGACTCGGTACACAGCCCTGCGGAATCCCAGCACCAGTCATTCAGATAATAGAGGTGGGACTTCCAACTCTAACTGAGGGATACACTAGTTCATGACTAAAATAATAAGACAGTAAAACCGCCAGGGGCCGGGACTGAGGCTGTGATGGATAATAGAAAAGATGAATAACAGAACAGCGACTTTAAAGATGATATACAGTAAATTAGTTTAGCGAATAGTCATATTTATTTACAAAAACAAAAAAAAAACATATTAACAAAATATAACATAGTATTAACAAAATGAATTAATTTATATAATACTAGCTGTGTAAGCCCACATTGTAAAAAGCCCAGGGTCCTAGAAACTATTGAAATTGTCAGAAAAGAAATTGAAATGTAGAGGTGAGAGGTAATTGAAAGGAACTCCTCTGGGTGTCTCTCTCCTAGGAGGATTCATTTTGCCTGCATCACTTCTGTATTAACGGCTAAGCGAGTTTGTCTTTCTTTGGAGGATTCGTTCTGCCGACGCGCTCACCTCGCTTGTGTATTAACGGCTAAGAGAGTTTGTCTTTCATCGGAGGATTTGTTTTGCCGACGCACTCACTTCGCTTGTGTATTAGCGGCTAAGCGAGTTTGTCTTTCTTCGGAGGATTCGTTTTGCCGATGCGCTCACCTCGTTAGTGTATTAACGGCTAAGCGAGTTTGTCTTTCATCTGAGGATTCGTTCTGCCGACGCGCTGACCTCGTTTGTGTATTAGCGGCTAAGAGAGTTTGTCTTTCTTCAGAGGTTTCGTTTTGCCGACGCACTCACCTCACCTGTGTATTAGCAGCTACACAAGTTGTCTTTCTTCAGAGGATTCGTTCTGCTGACCTGCTGGCCTCGCTTGCGTATCCTTGGAGACGGGGCCCTTAACCAGACTCCACCTCTCAGACACACACTTCCAAAGTAGATGTTTACATATAAGATTGTAACGACCAGTGTAATAAGAAAATACAACTCAGAGGTACTGGAAGGTACTGCAATTTTTCTATGTTTTACTTGGAGTCTTTGTTCCGTTACAAACAGTGCCTTGTCTTATACTCCGTTATCTGGGTTACAGAGCACAACTTCAAAACAATAAAAGAAACCTCTCTCTACCAATAATCATCTCGTGTCACTCACATTCTGTCTTTTTCTATACCACAAACACTCCTGCTTATTGTCTCCTGACTCCCTACTCTGGTCACTGATGTCTGCCCCTTACAGAACAGAAGCCCTTCACCCAGTCCCATAAGTTACACAACATTCCGCCATTTCTGCTCCTGCACAGCGCATCACAAGCTGCTTACACATCACAATATATTAACAAAACATAATATAACAGAATTTAAAAAGAAAATGACAATGCAGAAGAACATTAACATTAATACAGAATAACATTAACGTCGGTGGTTTCCATTTTCGACACGTTTCTCAATTTTACCAGCATTATGTTTTATATCATTCACTGTTGTTCTTCCTACTCCTTAAATTGAAGCAAAACCTGAAGTGCTTTTGACGTTTCGTAATTGTTTAACAATTTGCATTTGCTTACCGGCCATAACAATGTATCGTAGATTAATTATAACAAAAGGGAAAAGCTACGAAATACCATTAAAGCTGAAGGTACGTAACTGACACTGTGATTTGAAAATGGGGCATGTCACGTGGTGCTGGGGAAAAACACTCCGTGCTGGCAGAAGGAAGAGCTGTTCCAACGTGCCGAGCTCACAGCGTACCACACGGCAGAACCAATTGGGAGAAGCTGGCATGCGC
This sequence comes from Polypterus senegalus, assembly GCF_016835505.1. Classification (NCBI taxonomy): domain Eukaryota; kingdom Metazoa; phylum Chordata; class Cladistia; order Polypteriformes; family Polypteridae; genus Polypterus; species Polypterus senegalus. The sequence goes on along the minus strand of NC_053159.1, from coordinate 2,213,467 downwards.
AGCGTTTGTTTTTTTTGTTGCCCTGATAGTTAATGGAGACTGCCGGTTAATTGAGGTTTTACTATAATAATATTACATTTATATAGCGCTTTTCTCACTAGTGAGTGGGGAGCCACTTCAACCACCATTAATGTGTGGCACCCACCTAGGTGATGTGATGGCAGCCATTTTTGTTCACCACACATTTGCTGTCAGGTGATGAAGTCATGAGAGAGAGAGCCAGTAAGAGACAGAGGGTGATTAGGGGGCCAGAATGGCTAGGCCATGGTGGTCAATTTAGCCAGGACATCAGGATCCACCCTACTCTTTATGAAGGACAACCAGGGATTGTTTATGACCCCAGAGAAGTCAGGACCTCGGTTTTATGTCTCATCCAAAGGACAGCACAGTGACCCCCATCACTGCACTGGGGCATTATGGGTAAGCGCCCCCTGCTGGCCTCAACAACACCTCTTCCTAGATTGTGTACTAGTCAGGCGGATGACCTCTTCTGAAGTGCGTGTGCTACGGCTGCTGGCATTTGCTCAATGTGGGCTGCGTAGGAATGGGACTCTACAACACAGAGTGCCACTGAATGCAAGAGGTTATGATACTCTGATGTGAAGCACACAAACTGAAGAGACTCAAATTGCTGATTTATTTATATTTGTTTTATATTTGCATAGGAATTTTAAATGAAATCAGTGGCACAGTGTCAGACTTGCAAATGAACAACTGGGTTCCATTCACATTTTCAGTGCTGAGGAACTCCAGGGCTCTTCTCAAATGCATTTTCTTAAACAACAAGACAACTGTGCTCTCTCTGTGCAGAACATCCAGTAATTACACGTTAAGGATTAAAGTATGTCGGGAATTCTGTATTAACCAATTATTAGTGCACTTTTATAAAAAGATGGTTTAAAAAGGAGTGTAGTATTCTTTACTGACATTTCTAACTCTCTCGATTAATGAGAACTCAACATAAGGAAACAACACATTTTTTTCCCCAAATCAGGAATATGCTCGGATGGACTTTTCAATAGCAAATCTGAATAATTTTGTCCTCACCTTAAAGTTGCTGGAGTTAACCCAAGAGGTGGCAAGGCCATCGACCAACCTATCCAACATAGTCTGATCATGTTCCAAATCTGACGACTTCTGTCGGTCTGAGAAGTAGTCTATCAACTCCTGGCCCACTTGCAGCCTCCGCCCCACATCTTTCTGCATCACTTGTGCCAAGCAGTACTCCATATTGGGTTCCATAATGCAAAGTACTGTATACTAGGACCAAAAGTCAAAGCAGCAGCAGCAGCGACAACAAAAAAAGTTTCAGTTAGTTGTTCAGCATAAAAGAGACAGCTCTTTATTTTTATCCCAGAGGTTGACCCTGCATTCGCTGAAGGTTACTGAAAGGGTGAAATATGGGGATACAAGCTTGAGAATGACAACAATGCACCATGTGTGTGCGGGCAGAGCAGCTGCTGGGCTCTTTTTTTTTTTTTGAAGTGGTTCAAATCAGACTGTAAGCAGCAGTTCTTGTAATGGATATGGCGATAGTCCTAGCAGTAAGGAGAGAAGGAGGAGGGGCTGAAACCGGAGTCCTTCATAATTTAGTAGCCCATAATTCCGATGCCATCCTGTGAAGAACAAGCAAAAGAGAAAATGTTAACAAATGGAGAGTCGGCCTTCAGAAAAGTACTTGACATGGCATGCATACTGTAATTGTTGTTTGCCTTTGCTCTCTCAGTAACGGGTTAAAAAATGTTGACTATTTGGACAGAAGATAATACAAAAAATAATAACAACTAATGAAAATGAGTAAGTATTAAAAAGAGAAATATAAAAGAAGCTATGCACCACAAAATGTATCATTCACAGAAAGACAGCTAGATATGCGAAAGGCACTATATGATAGATAGATAGATAGATAGATAGATAGATAGATAGATAGATAGATAGATAGATAGATAGATAGATAGATAGATAGATAGATAAGATAGAAAAAAGGCACTATATAATAGACTAGCCATCCCCCACAGGTCCACCCGCGTAGTAGTGAAACAGGACAAACTTTAAAAATCAATAACCAAACAGGTATCGCTAGCTAATCGCAGGCAAGGTCCACTCTAAAACTTGATCAGAGGTAGAGCAATACAAACTGTGGATGGAGCACGAGTGAGGAGGGCCCGGCCCAGCTCCCCACTCCTTACATTACGCTGCATAACCCCCTTGGCCCGCAGCCTCTCTCTCAGATTAGCGCAAATAAATCGTTCCTGCAAGCAAACTATGAATTTCCCCTTGGGATTAATAAAGTATCCATCTATCTATCTATCTATCTCTATCTATCTCTGATACTTAAGGAGATGACAGAAGTCACAAAAATCAACTGGAATGTTCAAGAAAATTATTGAAAAAAACACAATCTAAATTTGTTAAGTAGTTCTCTTGTGAAAAGTGGACGGACAGACAGACAGACAGACAGACAGACACTGGATTTTTTAGATAGTATTAAAAAGAGAAACATAAAAGAAGCTATTCACCACAAAATGTATCATTCACAGAAAGACAGCTAGATATGTGAAAGATACTATATGATAGCTAGAAACAAAAGGCACTATAACACAGATAGATAGATAGATAAATAGATAGATAGATAGATACAAAAGGCACTATATAATGATAGATAGATAGATAGATAGATAGATAGATAGATAGATAGATAGATAGATAGATAGATATGAAAGGCACTAGATAGATAGATAGATAGATTCACTGGCCAGATTATTAGGCCCACCCGTACACCTGCTTATCCATACAATTTTCTAATCAGCCAATCACGTGGCAGCGGTGTAATGCATTAAGTCCTGCAGATGGCCGTCAGGGGCTTCAGTTCATGTGCACATCAAACACAGAATGTGATCTCAGGGATCTTGACTGTTGGTGCCAGACAGGCTGGTTTGAGTATTCCTGTAACTGCTGATTTCCTAGGATTTTCACTCACCACAGTCTCTACTGTTTACTCAGCCTGGTGTAAAAAAACAGAAAACACCCAGTGAGCATCAGTTCTGTTGATGAGAGGGGTCAGAGGGGAATGGCCAGAGTGGAGCGAGCTGACAGAAAGGCTACAGTAACTCAGATAACCACTCTGTACAACTGTGGTGAGCAGAAAACTATTTTGGATATGCCCAACACGTCATGGGCTACAGCAGTGGAAGTGCATGTTGGGCTCATCTCTTATCCGCCAAGACCTGAAAGCTGAGGCTACAGTTGAGAGCTGAAGACTGGAAAAGCGTCGCCTGGTCTGATGAATCTCGATTTCTGCTGAGGCACACAAATGGTTTGCACCAACAGTGTGAATCCACGCGCACTGCCTACCATGTATCAACAGCCCAGACTGGTGGTGGTGTTTGGAGTGTTTAGTTGTTACTCTCTGGGGCCTGTTAATACCAATCAGTCATGAATTGTGAGCCTTTGTGAGCACTGTTACTCACCATAACTTCATGGCCACAATTTGCACATCTTCTAATGGACACTTCCACCATGATAATGCACCATGTCACAAAGCAAAAGTCACCTCAATCTGGTTTCATGAACATAATAAAGATTTCAGTGTTGTTCAGTGGCCAGCCGAGTCACCAGATTTGAATCCAACAGAACACCTCTGGGATGTGGTAGGACAAGGGATTCGCAACATGAACAGGCAACGGAAAAATTGTGTATATCAACGTGGACCAGAATCTCAAAGGAATGTGTCCAACATATTGTGGAATCAATGCCATGAGAGCAAAAGAAGGCCCTGCCAGCGTTAGTGCAGTCGTCCAAAGAATGGGCTCAGTAAGTGTAAATACGGCCTACACCAGGGGTCCTGGAGGGCCGCAGTGGCTGCAGGTTGTTGTTCCAGCCACTTTGTTAATTGCCAGCCAATTACTACTGATACTGAAACACACTTTATTACCCTCATTTAATTTTGCTTGCTTTTTAAGAGATCCTTAATTTGGCAGTCAAACAATAATGAAATACCAAGTGAGCCAACACAACAAGATAACCTGATCTGATTTGCGCCTCTGTGTCCATCCCGTGAAAGTCTGAGAAATGTCAATCTGTTTTGATCCACGAGGCGCTCACGAGAAAACAGAAATCAACAGTTTTGAAAATGTCTGCTGTGGCAGAATACGACCAACAATCAGCCACTGAAGTAAATTAAGGTTTTACTAATAACAAGAATGAACAAGTCGGTTGGATTTTGTGACCCCCCTGTCATAGCTGGTCATACAGTGGCTTACTTTGCATTTCACTTTTCTTTAGCTGCTTGTTAATGGAAAAAAAAAAAGAAATAATCAAGGAGGTCCAAGTGTTAAGAAGTCAATTAAAATGAAGCACAACAAGTCTGATGAGCGGTAGTCACTGGTGACTAATGGAGAAAATAGCCACTGCGCCCCTTCAGGATCTGAGTGTGACACCCCTGGCATGGACAATTACTGGCACTCCTCATTAAGCCAATGAAAAGCTAGAATCCCAAAAAGCTGAATGATCCAAATGGGCACAACAATCAGAGTTGGCATGAACACACATTCACCATCTTTATCTTCCCATTTATCTACAGTGGGGGAAATGAATATTTGATCTCCTGCTGAATTTGTACGTTTGCTCACCAATATATAAAAATGAACAGTCTCTAATTTTTATGGTAGTTTCATTTTAATGGATGGAGACAGAATATCAACCAAAAACCCAGAAAAGACATTACATAAAAGTTACAAATTGATTTGAATGTCATTGAGTGCCCTGCAGTGGGCTGGTGCCCTGCCCAGGGTTTGTTTCCTGCCTTGTGCCCTGTGTTGGCTGCCGTGACCCTGTAGTTAGGATATAGCGGGTTGGATAATGGATGGATGTCATTGAGTGAAACAAGGATTTGATCCCCTACAGAATTCTGGCTCCCACAGATTGACGGTGCGCCCACGTGGGACACAGATTACAATCAATCGATCGATCAATTCCAGGTGCTCCTGATCTCAATTTGTGATGTGTATTGAGTTCACCTGTCCACAGAATCCATTTCTTCCAATTCCATCCTCTCCACCACCACGGGCAACGCCAAAGATCTGTAAATGGACGTCAAGGACAGGACTGAAATGGGCTACAAAACCATCAGCATAAAGCTTGGGGAGAAAGTGACGATTATTCGGAAATGGGAGAAATAGAAAATGCCCATCATTCGCCCTCGGTCTGGAGCTCCATGCAAGATCCTTTATGTAATGTGTTTCTTTCTGGATTTTTGGTTGACATTCTGTATCTCTCCATTAAAATGAAACTACCATAAAAAGTAGAGACTGTTTATATCTTTGTAAATTAACAAATTTACAAATTCAGCAGGGGATCAAATAATTATTTCCCCCACTGTATATAGATGGGAAGATAAAGATGGTGAATGTGTGTCTATGCCATCTATGATTATTGTGCTCATATTGTGAGTGAGTGTGGGTATTATTATTATTATTACGATTATTATTATTGGCTGATGCTTTTATCGGGATATGTTAACACTGGTGGCAGCCAGTCTGTGCTACAGGCCATGTGCCCTGTGACGGACTGGCATCTCATCCAGATTTGGTTCCTGCCTTGTACCCAGTGCTGCAGGGATTAGCTGCAGTTCCACGTGACCCAACAGTTAGTTCAGGCAGGACACATTTGTTCTCTTCTAAAGCTGCTGATATGCACTGCAACTAACATCATGTCCAAAAGGAGGCAGCCTCTGAAAAAGATTTAGGGGTTTATGTGGACACATTTCATCATCTGAGCAACGCGCAGAAGATATTTAAAAGGGCATTAGAATCTTCTTCTTCTTTCGGCTGCTCCTGTTAGGGGTTGCCACAGCGGATCATCTTCTTCCATATCTTTCTGTCCTCGTCATCTTGTTCTGTTACACTCATCACCTACCTGCACGTCCTCTCTCACCACATCCATGTTGAAGACAATTTAATGCACTGGGGAGACCACGTCTGGAGTACGGTGTGCAGTTCTGGTCAGCACACTACAAGAAAGACATAGCAGCACTTGACGCCGTACAGAGGAGAACAACTAAGGGTCCTTTATACGTCATGCTCGGAATGCGTACGCGCACGCATCATGACTGTCACGCGTTCCCAGCGTTCATTTGACGCGTCCTCTGAGCAAGTCCTCAGAAATGAACGCGACGCGTGCGCGACTTGCAGTACCAGCAAAAAGTGGGGCGCACTGTGATAAAAGTCGGAACGTGACGTCAGAGTCTCTGTTAACTATCTACATGTGACAGAAAGACGCTTTGAGGATCCTATGGGATCGATGTGAGCGCTTCGATGTCTGATGAATGGTTCGATGGTGTGAAGCAAAATGCCGACATACAGATGCGTTCGTGGTGCTTTTATATTCAAGCGTCGCAGATTCCCAATCGTAATGACACGATTCATTTTAAAAGTCTCACATACCATCTTTTGTGCCGTCTTTTTTTTTTCTGGAGCTTCCTCCTGACCTGACAGCAGCAATCGCCACACACAGAACATGTAACATGTCTGATATTCCAACTCTCTGCATATTTCCTTAGGAGGTTGGCGTCTTTCGACATCTGCAATAAGATGCTGCAGATGTTCTATCAGACGGTTGTGGCGAGCGCCCTCTTCTACACGGTGGTGTTCTGGGAAGGCAGCATAAAGAAGAGGGATGCTTCACGTCTGGACAAACTGGTGAGGAAGGCAGGCTCTATTGTAGGCACAGAGCTGGACAGTCTGACATCTGTGGCAGAGCGACGGGCGCTAAGCAGACTCCTGTCAATCATGGAGAATCCACTGAACAGGATCATCTCCAGACAGAGGAGCAGCTTCAGCGACAGACTGCTGTCACCATCCTGCTCCGCTGACAGACTGAGGAGACCCCACACTATGCGACTTGGGGGGTAAACGTTAACATTATACAAAGTTATTGTCTGTTACACCTGCATTGTTATCACTCTTTAATTTAATATTGTTCTTTATCAGTCTGCTGCTGCTGGAGTGTGTGAATTTCCCCTTGTGATTAATAAAGTATCTATCTATCAATTTAGAATCCTTAGATTTATACTTGATATCACTTTCATGATGAAATGCATTAAAGTATGGATGTTACATTTGACAGATAAATTGTTAACTTTGTTTAAATAATGAACACTGTTCATAATTACACACATGGGGGAGCCACGGTGGCAGAGCGTTTAGGGAGTCACGTCGCTGGTATTCCCTGCCTGGAGTTTATGTTTTCCTGGTGAGTTTCCACACTGCGCTCCGGTTTCCTTCCAAAGATATGCAGATTTGGTGACACTAAAATGACGCCAGTGTATGCGAGTGCTTGTATTCACCTTGCGATGAGCTGATGCCCCGTGCAGGGGTTGTTTCTCCCTCGTGCCCAATGCTAGCTGGAATGGACACATCCCTGGATTGATGGATTTAATCATTAAACATCCTTTTCAGAGATATTGCGGTAAGGTGTCATCGGAATTTAATGACTGTTCCAGACAATTCACAACACAGAGAAGCCGAACCTGTTCTCACCGTCATGACATCTCGCACTGCCACCTGCTGGATTCCTCCAGATTTACGTAAAGTATGCACGCGAGTATAAACAGTAAAACAGGAGGAGCGTCGCGTCGGGTGAAGTATAAACCCGGCCTAAGTGCATCATGGTACTGGAGGACATGTCCTACTGTGACAGACTCCAAGAATAAAACCTGCTTGGTCTGGAGCAGTGGAAACAGCATTGGGGACCTAATCCAGGTCCACAGACTTCTCAAGGGCATTGATAAAGGAGAGAACCACATACTCGAGGACATCAGTGAAAATTAAAGGCCAAGAGCATGTAGGACTGAAGCCAGGAAGAACTTCTTCTTACGTAAAGAGTTGTGGGAATTGGGAACAAACTACCGAGACTAGGAGTTGCAGAAGAAACCTTGCCAACCTTTAGAAGGTATCTTGAGGAGCAACTGGGGCGGCTGGGCTATTAGACCTGATGGACTGTGAGGTCTCCACTCGTCTGTCAGATTTGTTTCGTTTGTAAATGAGGTGAAGTGGTGAGCCTAAATGCAAGATATCTTTATTGTCAATGAACAATACAAAGAAATGTCGCCTGGAACAAGCTTATAAATGGCTTAGATAAAAGTACATAAGAGTAGACAATAAGCTAAGGAAACATTAAACATGGTTACTATGAACAGTTTCTGAAATACACAGAGAAACAGTAAAGGTAAACATGTAAGCATAAACAAGGTAATAATAAATGAAGATTACAGTCAATGTAACGGCATGGGTCGTGTCCAAGTGTGTGGCCATGTGTGATTGATGCAGAAGTTCAGTTCAATCAGTGGTGGTCTCTGTTTTAGGAAGGGGCAGTGATTGCGGTGCATTTAATAGGCCGAGTGCTTTGGGGTAAAAGCTGCTCTTCAGTCTGGTAGGGTGGGCATGTAGGGCTCTGAAGTGCCTGCCAGAGGGCAGAGGAGTAAAAATAGTATGGCCAGGGTGGGTGGGCTTCCTACAAATGTGCTTTGCTTTTCTGCTTTTCAGTGTGTGGCTGGGGTGTGAGTGTGTGTGTTCGCACTGTAATGGACTGGCACCCTGTCCAGGCCGTAGAAGTCGCATTCCAGCCGTCATGGGGGTTCAAATGGCAGAGGTTGTCATTGTCACCTCCCGGCTCCAGGATTCCCAGGTTCAGACATCTGCCTGGATGGACTCTCTCATTGTGGATCCCCAAGGAAGGGAAGAGAAGCAGGCCCAGTGTGACCGTGCGTTATGATTGAGGGATGGACTGGCACCCTGTCCAGGGTCTGTTCCTGCCTTACACCCTATGCTAGCTGGGATGGGCTTCAGCAGACCCCCACAGCCTTGTTCAGGACAAAACGGGTTAGAAAATGACTGACTGACTGACTATGATGTTTAAGGGAAAACGAAACTGTGGCCTTTACTTTATCAAAACCTTTAACCAAAAGGACGTTTTGAAAATTGGATGATTGAATTGTATTACTCGGTTACTGCAGGTGTCCATCTTTTCGTTCACATTCCACTATGGAATGCACTTGGTCAGCAGGAGCCAAAGCCTAGTCCTGCAGCAGGCCTCTCTATCCTAACGCACGGTCACGCTGGGCCTGCTTCACTTCCACAATGAGACAGACGTCTGAACCTGGGACACCTGGAGCCGGGAGGTGACAACGACAACTACCGCCATTCACACCGCCATTAAGGCGACTTCTACGCTGCACATTTAAACGTAAACTTAGTCGGAAGAGAAAAAAAATGAACAATAAATGATTTACATGCTTGCTAAATACGCCAGGCGATCAAGAGAGCGTGACAGATTACATTTTGTGATTAGCAAATTCCTAAGATTAGCCGCTCTGAAAACAAGTGGATAAAACTCTTTACACGACGAACGCGACATTTTACCCGGGAGGTCCACTGCCTTTTCTCTTCATCGCGGACATTAAAGTCACAAGTGAAACTGTGCACTACTTTAAATTGACGATAGAGGCGGACGGCTCCTGCTTCTGTAACGGCAGAGGAACGCCACAGTCTCAGAATATCTGCCGAATTTTGCAATGAAAAATAAAACATACTGTAAATTGAAAGCCCCCCAGTTTATTATTTTCTACTTTCCGAAGGGGTCTTCACCCCTGGCCCTCCAGGGAGGCCAACGCTACTACAGGCTTTCATTCCACTCCGCTTCTCAAGTTACTCGACTAGTCTAATTATTTGAACAAAGGGAGTAGCACGCCACACACGAGACCACTTTACAACAGATGCACTTTCAAAAGGATCACTTACTAAAAAAGGAAAGTAGATTTTAAATACGAGAACAAAATGCAGAACGTCATTTTATTTTAGGACCCTCGACAGCTGAGTGACGTGCTGCACACTAAAAAAAAAGTTGCCTACCGCTCAGCAGCTTCAGCCAACATTACGGTCGTCTTATCAGTGGGCAATCAGAGAGTCCGAGTGTATGAATATGATGACGGACCCCCTCCTCCAGGAGGCAGCCTGGCGACACAGTGGTTACCTCTGCTGTCTCACGGCTCCAGAGACATGGGATCGATGCCCTTTCCAAATCTGAAATGCCCATTTGACATTTTGCATATGTCTGCAAAGCCTTTCTCTGGGTACTGTCATCTCCTCCAACAATAAAGTCTCTAAACTGGCCTGTTGAGTGTGGGCACGTGCCCCACCATGCCCTCTTATAAAGAGAGACCAGTCACAGGAAGGGTCGCTTCTTACTTTGTACCCAATGCTGCCAGTTTTGTTTTTGATTGTTAATATCTCAATCATCTCTTCAGGGTGGCACCTATCAGTAAAACAAAATTCTAACCGAGGTGCGTGTATTGTCATATAAGGCAGACTAGTGTTCAAAAGCTCAAAATTGGCACGAAACGTTCATGATTTGGACAGAAACTGATACGTCTTTAATCAAGATACCATTAAACTGAAGTCAAAATGCAGCCAAGACATTAATACTGAATGACAAGGCGACTCCGTCAAACGCTTCTCCACTCATCTTCCATCCAAACTCGGCATTCTCTTGCCAGTTTCAGATATGGGTCTCGGGTGGCACAGTCAATGCGCAGCTGCCTCACAGGACCAGGGTTTGCGTCCCTGGGTTCTCCACGCGTGGAGTCTGCGTGTTCTCCCCGTGTCCAAAGACATGCAGGTTAGGGTGAAATGGTGATGCGACACTGGTGTGTGTTCATCCTGCGATGGGCTGGCGCCCCCCCGGGATCCCGTACAGCACCCTGCACTAGCTGTGACTGGCTCATACCCAAAGCTCACGCCCCTGGTCTGAGTTAAACAAGTTAGAAAAGGTCTACAAAACTATAAAAGCAAGCATCCTGGAGTCACATTTTCACTGTTGCAGGTGGTGTGTTTAAAGAAGGACCCGACGGAGGACCTCCAAGCGTTAAGCCGTTTGTTTCTCACACTCCACACTCTGATGCTCTCCTTCTCCTCATATGCAGTTGTCCATCTGGACCTTCCCTTTCCTTTTTCTAGCCTGCTCTGATCCACTTTGCTCTCTTCTCTGAAGACAATAACAGACACCTCTGGAGGACATCTTTACTTTCTTGGCAGTCTGTCACATGGAGTCACCTTCATTGTGCCCAAAACACAACACAACACAACACAACACAACACAACACAACGGACTGACATGTTTTGTGAGAAAGCTGTTTCATTTTGTCCGTTTTTGAACTTCAGGAATGCCGGCACCTTGCAACCCAAGGAGAGACAATTGACTTGCTCTGTTGGAGATAATAGCGGGTGTCCATGGTGCTAATGCAATTAAAAAAAAGGTTTCTCTAATAACCAATTAGCACTTAAACAGGACTGATTCACTGGAAAACTGAAGGAAAGGCTGCTGAAAATGGGCCTTTGCATTCATCCGTGAATAATAAATTAAACAATCGGACCTTTCAAGCAGTAACAGTCATTAGAAACCTTAGTAGAGTCTTGGCTGTTTTTTGCAAATCAATATAATGGTATCTTCATTAAAAAAGGAATCAATTTCTATCTAAAATAGGAACATTTCGGGATGATTCCAAACCTGTGAATGCTGCTGTAAGTCATTATGACTAAGCATATGCACCATGTGACATAACAAGACTTGTATAACAATTAAGCTCTGATTTATTGACAAACTTAACTATAAAATAATTGATATTGTAGGCTAGTAATAGATACACACTATGCTGTTTAGAAACAAAGCTGCTCTACGCCTCAGTGCCAGCTAGGCTTAGCATGACACACAAATCATACATTGGTGTGACCCGGAGGAGATAACTGGGACACATTTGTTAAAGACATGTGCATTCACACCTGTGGGCTGTCCTGCCCATGTACCACACAGGGCACCTCGGGCCTCAGCAACCCACATTTATGTAATGTAAAAAAAAAAAAAAAAAAAGAGAGAGATAAATGAAACTACTCGTAAAATCTGCTACAAATCACAGGACCCTCAACACCCCAACCAGTGCATTCAGAGACCGTGTCTATCTATACAGATCAGAAGATGACTGTATGCCTTGGTGTGTGTCTCTGTATCTACATGTATATACTGTAGTCATGTGCATGTGTTTTGGAGACACCTTGAAGGTTCCTAGAAATACCACCCTGATTAGCGATGGGGCGCCGCTCCTGACCACTTCTCCTTTCTCACCCGCCATTCCAAAGCTCACTCACCAGAGGACTACTGACCAACTTCTGCCATCACCCTGTAGCCCTTCCAGGACAATGACATTTAACCAATGACATTTAGTTTGGACCCAGCGATCAAGGCGTCGAGACCTCTCTGACACACCCTATGGCTCTTTTCTTGTATTGCACCCTCTTCTGCTGTTTATTTTATTTATTATTCTTTATGATACCAGCCCTATAATTAAATGGAGTTATCAGCTGGTACTGCAACCCTCATTTTGCATAACATTTCTTCTGTTCTATATTTACTAGATAGATAGATAGATAGATAGATAGATAGATAGATATGTGAAAGGCACTATATTATAATAATAGATAGACAGATATGAAAGGCATTATATTATAATGATAGATAGATAGATAGATAGATAGATAGATAGATAGATAGATAGATAGATAGATAAGAGATGTGAAAGGCACTATATAATAACAATACATGGATAGATGTGAAAGGCATTATATTATAATGATAGATAGATAGATAGATAGATAGATAGATAGATAGATAGATAGATAGATAGATAGATAGATAGATAGATACGTTGCATTTAGTTTATGATGTTGTATTAATTCCTTTGTTTGCTGCTAGCCAGTATATCTCACTTTTACTGGTGTTTGGAAGACATCGAGTAAACATTTCACTGCAGTTCTGTACACCTGACAATAAACTTGAACTGAACTGGAATGATTGAAGTCTTTCTGATTAAATCCCCATTTGCCATGCAGTACTTCGTAGCCACTTGGCATGAGACAGTCAATCAACCTGTGGTTTTATACAGCACCTTTCGTCACCGGAGCTGTTTACAGCCATTTATATGACTGTCAGCCAAAGGTAGCTCATAATTCACACCTCATCAATTACGTGAAGCACGTAACCCGAAAAAGTCCGTCTTTAATAACATTTGGCGACTTTCATAGGCATTACAATCACATGAGCTTCATACAGTATCCCGCATTACAGTCGGATCGATGAAGCCCCCTGTCCATGTCACAGGCGAATCATCCCAACCATTCGGCTTTACGCATTTCGGCAGCCGTGCCAAATAAAGGGCAGAGCTCGTATTTAACAATGACATGCAGCAGCCCACCCGGTAATCGCATCACACACGGCCGCAGACGAGCGCACACCCATTGCACACCCCAAAAACAAATGGCCATTAATGTAAAATACTGTTACATCTCGTCTTGGCCGAATTCCTATTGATTGCCTTTTCCAAAACAAGAAATCGAAGCCAAGCTGACTTTTATACAAAACACCGACTGGCCCACCTAATCAAGTGATCGGCCTCCGCGATCCGCATTAACTTCATGATGTCCGACTTGTGATTTCTTGAAGGCTCCGACGGTGCAGAGCGTATTCATTTGCCAGGTAATTCCGTCTTTCTCGCAGCACTCCGTACACATTAAAGCAGCTCTCCGCCCCAAAGCTTTACGGCTACTGGACAAGAATAGGCTGGCAGCGCGCGTGCGCGAGCGGACCGCTGCGCTCAGACACTGACGCACGCTTCCTGCCGGCGACGGAACACTGAGAAGCGCAGCTTTAGGGATGGCCAGCCTCCTGCTTAGCCCACGGCGTGGACAAATTACAGGAGGCAAGGACACCTAAGCATCTGAGCCAGCAGCAAATGGAGGTGGCAAACGTAACAGGTAAAAGTAACCCCTCTACAAACGCTTAAGGATGAAACCGAGGAAACTAGTTTGGCACACAGTGAAAAGTGCATTCTGCGTGTAAGTCAGTCGGCTTCCCTTCTTTGTGATTTTTATGACTTCAGCTCTAGACTGTGGCTGTGCTCTTTTCTAATAAACTCTGCTGCATTGTGTCTTTGCTTTGATCTGCACAGACTACACTCTCCATAGACTTTGTACTGGAAAAACAAGTTTAAAAAATGCATGGCTGGCAGGTTGGTTTACTAAAATTACTTGAGGGCTTCTCAATGCCCAGTTGTATAGCTTGACTAGGAATGAAACCCAAACAAGGGGCTGGCCATTGGTCTTTACGGAATATTAGGGTCTTACAATTTTTTTTGCTAGTAGGCAGGACTGTGGGTTCTCACCAACTCCAAACTCTTAAATCAGTGTTTCATCCATGTCTGCAATTTATCTTCTTGTTTAATGGGCTTTCTGCAGTCTATTTTGCTGGCTAAGAGCATCCATTATTAACACCTTGTATGTTTTAACGTCACAGAACTGTGCTCAGTCTTGCATTTGGAAGTGGCTTGTGTTATGTGTGATGATATTATTATTATGATGTTATTTGTGAAATAAATGATCTCAAGGGTGTGAATAGCAGGGGGTACTCTCCCTATTTTCACTTGCTATACACCAAGGGTCCTCAGTTACATTCCTGGAGGGCCACAGCGGCTGCAAGTTTTCGTTTCATGCAATTTCATAATTGGAAGCTATGCCTAGCAGATCATGAAGTGTGGTATTCAAGTCTATGGCTTGCTGGTGCTTTCATTCTATCAAGACCAATTTTTATCACATTGTAGATTTTTCATTTTCTGAGAACCACATCCATATGTTTGGTGGCCTGAAACTGATTTGGACCTCTTGGTCCTTCCTTTCTCTCTCTCTCTCTCTCTCTTTATTTTCAAAACACTTCATTAACACTGACACTTCATGATGTATGTACACAGGTTTACACAAAAGCATGTGAGCGGCCAGTTCCTTAGTCATTTGAACCTCATTATGAACTGATGTCTGGTTAAGAAAATGGGCAAAAATGAAAACCCAAGGTACCTGTCTAAAGCTAAAATGGGCAATTAAGGGTTCACTAAAACCAACTTACTTTAGTAGTAAAGAAATAGGACCTAATTAGGAAATTGGTTAAAGCAGGGGGTCCCCGGGCGTCCACTGTGGCTGCAGGTTTTTGTTCCAGCCAGATTCACAATCGGTGATCCCACCTGATAACGCTGATCTCATTTAATTAGCTGCCATTTTTTTTCCTCTTCTCTTATTCTACATTCAGAAAAGCACAGCAGCATGAGATTTACACTTAGAAATATTTCTGCTTTTGCTACAGATTTAAATGCTCAACTCTCTTATGTTGATTTCATTCTATGTTGCCCTTTCTCTGTGCAGTTTGCTCCCGTCCCTTCATTGTACCTTATTAATGACAAATAAAAACGAGCCGAGCAGACAACACTGAATCGTGAAAGGCTGCCACTACTTTAGCGTCCCACCCTCTAATTAGTAAATAATGGATTAATTAAACAATCAGAACACCTGGAAAAGCAGAATGACAATCAAGATGAAAAAAAAAGTTATTCCTATATAACCACTTAGTACATTTTTAATAATTTGTGTTTTTTTTTTTTTTTACCAAACTTAATTTTCAAATTTGTTCCCAAAAAGCAGAATCTTAATTAGCCCAGGAGTCCAATTAAAAACAGAAGCTGGTTGGAACAAAAATCTTCAACCACAGAGGGTCTGCAGGACCAAGATTGGGATCCCCTTGGTTAAAGCGAAAATGGCAGCCATTGCAGCCCCCCAGGATGTAACTCGGGGGCCATGCAGTACACGTGTAAAGTAACTTCATCTTAAATGGCTCCAAATAAGACTCAACACAAAACACAGCAACAGTGGATTCGTAAAGCATGCAGACCCCTCCATTCTCTGTAAACTTTGTCTTGTAGGTTTAATTTGAACAGATACACTTGCCCAGGGCTGGCACCACCATTAAGGTGAGTTAGGCACTGGCCTAGGGGGCATATCATAAGGGGGAACCCAGCCACATGAGTCAACTGCCGAACAGTCGGCTGTTACACTAATAAGCTTGGCATCAGGCGCAAAATAACTGAGCACCGGCACTGAGTCTGCCATTTTTGCCCATCAGTCTGCACTCAGTAACCCAAAATGACAAAGTGAAGACATCTATTAAGAGCAAGAATTGACTTCTAAGTAACAAATTGGATGAAAATTCTGCAATGTCCGACACGCGAGCGTAGGGCCTGGGCAAAAATACAGGGAAGAGTTTGAATGTAACACCTGCTCTGCCCTAGAGGGGAGGAGGAGGACGACGTATCTGAGGGACCCTGACGTCTCTTCTGTTCATCACCCCGCCTCCTCCGCCATTAAAAACCACCTGACCTGAGAGGAAGTTGTCATTTCTAACCCGGAGTTCATGAGGGACAGACGTCTGCAAAGAGATGAGCTGCCATAGTTTGTGTCAATTTGATGTTACTAATCCAGAGCTGCCTCTTTTTTTTTTTTTTCCCCCCCAGACGGTAAACGGGGTCACTTTGGTGGCTCAGCTTTTTTTTTCCTCTGTTTCAGTGTCACCTGCTTTACTCAAATGTTGAAGTCTTCAAATGAACATCTGGACAGGTCTGACCATCTCACTCCCACCTATAGCCAGCCTTCCTATTGATTGCAGCAGTTCTCCAGTATCCAAGCTAGATGTTCTCAGGTGTGTTTAAGGGGTTGTCGTTTGTTTTATTATTTTTATATTTCTCTCTCGAGCTTCTAATTTCCTTCTAGAGACAAAGTGTCTTCTCTATGTTTACAGCGCAATAAAACTGAAATCTGACACCCTGACATTTAACTGCCCTGCATTGTGTTCCTGATCTCGATTTGGTCTGTTCACACTCTTCCAGATGTTGTAAGCCACTTTAGTGGTACATCATTAAATGTGTCTACTTAAAGGAAAGCGTCATTTTGTGTGAATGTTACTTACCCTCCATGTGCTTTATAGTGATGACTAATAAAAATGTGTTTTCATGCAGTTTATCATATAATGGAGCTTAACAATTGCCACAATCAATTTTTACAATGATTAGATCAGAGAGAAATGTAGATGTATGATACTGTATTTCTCTGCTCACGTTTAGAAGATGAATGGAGATTTCTCTGTTTATATCTAAAGGTCTGATTCGGGGCCTAATGTTGCACGTCTTTTAGCCTCGTCCGGCGATGGAGGATTACTCCTGCCTTGCACCCTGTGGATGTTGGGACGGGCTCCAGCTGCTCAGCATAAGCGGGTTTGGAAAGTGGATGGAGGTCTTTTAGCCATCCTATGTTAGTAAGGTCTGTGTAGTGCACTGGGCTTTTATATGGAAGTGCGCTTAACTGAAAAACTGCTGCATTCTTATTAAATCTTGCTAAAGTCATCATAAGCATCTTCTGTAAATGCGAGTACCAAATTTGATCATTTTTCTCTTCACCACGTACTGCAGTCATCTCGGTGGAGGTGGGCCACCCTGTACTACTAATGAAAGGTCATATTAACTGAGAAATGTTTGACTGCCTGCAGTGGGTTGGCACCCTGCCCGGGGTTTGTTTCCTGCCTTGCGCCCTGTGTTGGCTGGGATTGGCTCCAGCAGACCCCCGTGACCCTGTAGTTAGGATATAGCGGGTTGGATAATGGATGGATGTTTGACTGTGGGTAGCGCTGCTGCCTCGCAGTTAGGAGACCCGGGTTTGCTTCCCAGGTCCTCCCTGCGTGGAGGTTGCATGTTCTCCCCGTGTCTGCGTGGGTTTCCTCCCACAGTCCAAAGACATGCAGGTGAGGTGCCTTGGCGATTCTAAATTGTCCCTAGTGTGTACTTGGTGTGTGTGCGCATGCACACGCCCGCCCTTTGGCAGGCTGGCGCCCTGCCCGGGGTTTGTTCCTGCCTTGTGCCCTGTGCAGCAGACCCCCGTGAGGATGTAGTGGGTTGGATGATGGATGGATGTTTGACTGCAGCATTTCCCAACCTGTGTCATGTCACAGCCCAGCATTTTACATGCCGTTGTGTTTACGGCCCATGCCGGTCTCCCTCCATGACTTTTCTGCCACATATGCCCCGATTACTGTCCAACCTTTTTTTATTCTTTTTCAGTTATGTTGCTTTTTTTTCTGTTAATAAGAAAGCCACAGATGTTTGCTCCAATCCATTACACTTTCTCTGAATCGCTGACACATTAAACCTGATTCTCAGAACAAAAGTGTCAAAGGCCAACACTCTGTTATCGAATGAAGACACTCTTTTGGCAAAACCTTAAGTAACGTTCACCGAGTTAGACACCATCTGCCGAGCTCCTTCACCCCTTTTTGCAAACCTCCTCGTTGACAAAACGCATTTCTCCTTCGTGTCTGCAGTCCTTTTGCCCTGCGATGCCAAATTGAAAACGTGGGTCACAAAAGGTACCCACAGCCAGCGCACAGTTGTCATCATTTAGACACACGGTGACTCAAAGTTGTTCACACGTTTCTAATCGCGTAGTGGACAGACACCTGAGGGCTTCAACGATTGGCAGCATTTTATTTATCTTTTCCTTCCACCGTACTTCCCGTTTCCTAAATCCCATATTTTTTTCAGCCTGGCAGAAATCCCGATGCCCAGAAAAATCTTTTTTTTTTTTTATTTATTAACTCTTTCATGGCGGACATCAACTTTTGTCAAAATTCAGAGGTAGAGGACGGTAATAAGCTGTAAACGGCGACAAACTTCACTGTTAGATTTCAGTTTGACTCTCTTTGCTAGAAGGAAAGTTCACTTTGTTGACTTGACCTCGACTTCCTGCGCGTGCATGAGCAGCGGAGAGCAAACGACCTCTAAAATGGCACTGACATCTGGTGAGACACCAAATACTCTGTGGACGTCGTTTTTGTGTATTATCGCTGAATCCAAACTCTGATTTTGATGCAAGTGATCTGGAGATGGAGATCGAAAACGAAAGTGAGGTTACCAGTATCAGCTGATCGTGGTGCTGAACACATTCATGTAGCTGAAGCGCCTATGGCAGCGTTCACCCAGGAGGCCCACCACTTATAATGACAGGAGGTACAAACCGGATTGTGCCACGCTTCGACTGCCACCCACATACCTTGTGAAGACAGCCAGGCAGCCGGCCCACCACACATTCCTGTTGGCCGTTGAGCCAACCCCTCGCAGAGCCGCCAGAGATGGCAAACAGGCGCCGACAGCAGCCACAGCACACAGCAACAGTTGTTTTATGTTGACGTATGCGTGAAACCATTGCTTTGTGTGCTTTTCAGAAAGCCGAGTTTTTTGGAAAAACGAATCACTTCTCAAAGAGTTAATATAAATCAAGGGGCGTTATGCTCAGACAATATATAATGCAGTAGTGAGACCACATCTGGGGTACGGTGTGCAGTTCTGGTTACCGTGCTGCAAGAAAAGACATAGCAGCACTTGAAGTGGTGCAGAGGAGAGCAACCAGGTGCATGATGGGAGACATCCAAGAGTGGCAGACTCGGAGGATTAAATCTGTGTAATCTCGAGCAGAGGAGACTGTGTGGGGTCCAAATCAGAGTTTTCAGTATTCTCAAAAGCTACTAAAGGCTTCTTTCCTTCTAGCAAGGAGAGTCGAACTAAAATGTAACAGGGAGGTTTGTCGCTGTTTACAGCTGATTACCGTCCTCTACCTCTGAATTTCGACAAAGGTCAACGTCCGCCCTGAAAGAGTTAAAAATAAATAAATTAATTAAAAAAACGAGATTTTTCTGGAAAAAAAATAAAAATAAAGGAGAATCGGCAGAATTCTTTCCGCTAAACAGTCAATCACGTACTTGAGGACACCAGTGGAAATCGAGGGAATGTGCATTTAGGATTAACACCAGGAAGCATTTTGTTATGCAAAAGAGTTGTAGGAATCGGGAAGAAACTACCAAGACATGGAGCTGAAGCAGAAACCTTGACAAAGTTTGAGAAGGCTCTAAAGGAGACATTGGGACAGCTCAGCTATTAGCTAAATAAATGAATGCACACAACGCTCTCCTCTCATTGGTCACATTTGTTACGTTTCTATGTGTGAAGTCATGTCAAGGTTGGATTTGGACTTGCAAAGGAAAACATAACCAGTGATGAAGATGCCAGGCATCATGCCATGTGGCAGCCTTTACAAAAGCTGTCTTCATTGTTACTCTTTTAATGAAATGTATTAATTAGTAATGTTAAGATTTGTCCTCTGCCTTGTTACCGTACATTATTTGAATACTGATGTCATTGCAGACCTGTGCACAGGACCACGTCAACTGCCTCTCGCACAGGCTGCCAAGCTGAGAAATGTCACACAATGTGCATAAAAAAATCTGGTAGCTGTCTACGTAACATCTGAGCATATAAGAGACTCTGAGGAATGTAAAGAGAGATCCGTTAAACAGTCCCATATTCAACTGCCCAGCCTAAAGAGCACCGTTACTGCATATCAGACGAGCTACTCGTCCAAAAATATAGAAAGGCCAAATATCCAAAGCAAGGATAAAAGTTACGAGCGCATCTGGAGATGAAAGAGGCGAAAATCCAAAATGAGGATAAAAGGACGGTGGAAAGGATTCAGACCTGGCTTGACCTCATATCATGAGCGATGTTCTGTTTCCCAACCTTCACGGTGTCATGACCCAGTGTGTTCGCAATCCACGTTGGTCCCCTTCCATGAATTTAGCCTGACCCACCAGGGATGGTGGGCTCTTCCTCTCTGAATTTAACGGAACTGTCTGAGCGGGAGAAGTGGGGTGGTCCCCCTCCTTGGAACAAGAACTACTGTCAGTGCTTCTCCTTGTTAGTGAATCAAGCATGAGCGTCAGAGCAGGGGTTGGGAAGGTCATCCACCTGCAATGCCGCCACTGTAAATCGAGCGTGATCATCGGGCCGGTGGCAGATTATCGTCTGGGGCTCAACTGCAATTCAGCTTGGGAATATGCTGCTGCAAGGATCTATGAGACTTTTCAGGTTAGCGTCTGAACAAATTACTTTGTGGGTAAGGAAGAATCCAGAGGTTTCATGTAAAGGTATGTGTCTGCTAGAACTACAGAGAGTGGTGGCATGTTGATTACGTCCCCTCCCTGTGCACAGATGTTCCTCACGATGAAGGACTCACTGCCCTCAAACAGGCATTCAGCAGATGCCCAGTCCAGGATCCTCCCATGAACGCCCTCATCAGACTGGCAGAACTTGTTCTTACTCTCAGTGCTTTCTATTTTCATAACAACTTTTTTCACCAGGTCAGCGGAATTGCGAGAAGTACTAGAATGGGGCCTAACTATGCCAACATCCTTGCCCGCTAGGTGAAAGAGCATTTCCTTTCTTCCGACCCTAAGCTTTGTATGGGACTTCTACAAACGAAATATCGACAATTGCATCGGTGTTGCCTCTTCCTCCAGAGGCCAGCTACAGAAATTCATTAGTGATCTCTCAGGTTTACAGTCAACGTTTCCAGCACAACTCTGCCATTTGTAGATCTGTCAGCTTTCCTGGACTTCAATCCTCTGTTACAGGCCAACCACCTCACAGCATTCCCTTCTCTACAGTTCCATCCATCCCTAGCATACTAAAAACTCTCAACTTTTTCACAGCTCCCTTGACGTCACCACCTCTGTAGTGATTAGGGTGACGCCTGTAGTGAAGCACTCAGAATGAGGGGTTGCTTCATAGATAGGAGATGTGCCTCTCATATTATGGAGAGCGCCATCAATCGCACCAGGAGTAGACCTCGTAACATCCACTCTGAGAGGAAGTCCAATAATGAAAGCCCTATATTTATTTATTTATAAAGCACTTTAAAAACAACATCAAGGCTGACCAACATATAAGACCCACAATGACCAATTAATCCTGATAGTCTTCCCATTCCACCCCAGCACTCCCACAGCTCCCAATTCTGCAGACCCTTCCACAGCAGCCTCTTTTTTATTTTCTAGCCCTCCCTCAATCATCGACCACCTTATTCAAGTAAAACTTCTCATCTGCAGCTCACTTCACACTCACAGAGGACTGCCACGTTCCTCACCCGGCACTTTGAGCTGTAACAGGACCTGCTGTGTCACTTGTGAATATGTCAGCAGCGATCTGGTCCTTCTGGTAAATTCAGTATTCAACAATGGGCCTCTTGCCAGTCTAAAATTCTTATTTACTGCACTTCTCGTAAGGAGGTACCCAGTCATTGATTAAACAGGTAGATGGCCAGCAGAACATTCACGCCATTAAGATCAAAGACCTCATAAAGCCGACTGTAGGACACTTCAAGTCCCTTCATCTCAGCCACACTGATCTCGCTGCCTGTGTTCTGTCACAGGGCTTCAAAGACACTTTATTTTTTCTAAGGAAACCAGAAAAAGCAACGCTCACTTTCCACCTGGGATCACATATTTCTCTTAACAGCCAACAAACATTTTAATCTTCATCTTCATTAACTCTAATGGCAGCTTTTTCACACGTACTCTCGTCTTTTCTGTTCATCTGCCTGGCGTTGTCCCCTTGCCTATGTCTGTTGTCTGCACACCTCATGAAGGCCATACAACCAAAACGCTGTGACTTTAACCTTCTTTCTATCTTATCATGGAAATAACCTTTCATTTCTTTTCTTTGAAATTGCACGCTGACGCGCCAGTACACCAAGTCCTGTTCATCAGACCTGCAAGTAAACTAAATGCAGATATTTAGTTGGCTTATCCCAAAGTAAGTGCTGATACTCTTTTTAAAGTTTATTTTGCAAATTCTGCAGAATATTATTTATTGATTGATTAATTGTTATGATTTTGCATCACAGAAACCATTGTAATATGTAGCAGTCGTATCCTTTATTAATGTATGTTTCTGCTGCTGTATTCATCTAAATTTCCCTTTGTATTTAATCTAATCTAATCATAAGCAGGAACCCTAAGCCTCATGGGAGTAATTTTTTGAATTGTATACTCAAAACGTTTTTTTTTTTGTTTTTGTTAAAATATTGTTAAATAGATACTTGTGGAATTGCCTTGCAGTAAGGAGTTCATGGATTCTTGTCCCAGGTCCTTCTAGTTGAAAAGTGCACTATAAATGTATATTATTATTATAATTACTAGGGGGCTTCGCTCACCCACCCCCTGGTTTGGTTAACCACATATACAATTTAAAAAACGATTGTTATTTCCATGGGAATTGTTACATATGCATTATTTTCACTTTTACTTTATTTGGAATTAACTTTTCTTCAAGATCTTATTGAATTTTGATTCCGTGTTTGGACTTGCATCGTGACAACACAACGTATAACTGCCTGTCAGTGAATGTCATTTCTTTCTCTCTGATAAATCAAACGACTTTTTTTGAATGTCTTTTCTTCATTTGTTTTTCTTCGCATAGTCGTTGATGTGAGATCTAGAATGTCTAAAATTATTGGCCTGATACACTTCCTGCGCTCTCAGCTCTTATAAAGCGTATCTGCCAAAAGCATTCACTCAACAGGTTAGATGACCGTGGTCTTGTTTGAAAATAGCTGTAATTAGGGCGTGACTTGAAAGAATGTCATGGCAAAAGTCGCTGTCTCACAGGACTTGCTTCCAAAGGTTTTAAGTATGGCGTGACTTGAAAGAATTGCATGTTAAAAGTCTCTGACTCGCGGGACTTCATACCGTGCCAACGTTTTTGGAATCTTTCAATTCTCGCTGGCAACACAAATTTGACGATCTACAAGTCTCCGACATAAAGTTTAAATCCAAACAATATATTCAATCTTTTTTCGCTGTTCCGCTATTTCACCGAGTAATTTCCATTTGCTTACGCCGATGCAATCTTTCCTATCCTTTTTTTTTGAGACTTTCGAATTTTTGTACTTCCATTATCTCTAACCTGCCCTGCATGTGTACTGCACCAACATTTTTTGAATTCTTTAAGATATTCTACTTTGTCATCTACTCTTTGTCTTTTATTTCCGACCCTGGGCCTGGTTAAATCTCTTGGCACAAAGTCTTGTCTGGCGGGACTTGAAAGTATCTTCCTGATACTTTATTACTTTTACTTCTATTTTACATAATAGAAAGATTATCATCAGTGCTCTACACATCATAAAGAGGAAACCTAAAGCATCATGGGAATAACTTCTGAAATGAAGGCCTGCCACCCCTCATTTCTTGATGAAGAGTTTATTTCACACTCCAAGTTATTTCTTCGGCAGTGATTTTACATTTTAACTACACCGCGGCTGCCATACTTGCTTGCAGTTTCCTAGCGCACTGAATAGAGATGGACTCTGTTACTACTCTGAATGGCTTCTTGCTTTTCTGACACTCCAATACACAAACTTCTGTCGATTAGACCCACAAGTAAGAATTTTGCTGTACTCCGTACATGTGATAGTAAATTTAAACTAAATTATGAGGCTGTATGCTCGCCAACAACTCACACTATTTAACTATACGTAGTTTAAAAAAAAAGGAAAGGAAAACCTGAGGTACTAAGAGGTTTTTGAGTTTCCCCAAAAGTAAAAACATACACTAGGCAGCTTAAAAAACACAACACGATGTTTAATTAAACCACATCATCCAATGCATGTCATAAATATTGGGTTGGATTAAAGCCTGCACTTCTGGTCCAGAACTGGCAGCCCAATGGTGTTTCATTTTCAGTTGTTTCCACTGGTTTGTCCACCCCAGTACCTGCCTTTTATTTCTGGTGTGTTCCTTGTGTCTCATAGTGGATCCCTGTCTCTGATTAAACTGTTATTTTGAATTTCATTACATTCACCAGGTGTGACGTTCTGGAAGTGTACAACTTATTTTGGTTTTCTCTGTACATCATGATGATGATGCATGCTGTTCATGGCGCTATATCCACCTTTCAAGCTGGTCATTGTGAAGTGCACTACATGACAGGAATTTAAAGGGACAAACTTCACGGCATGCAACAATCCGACAAAGCTTATTAAATCAGCGAGGGCAGCACTTGAATTTAGCCCGTACTGCTCCACGAATTCTGTTGAAGGCGTGAAGTCTTCTGCATTTGTAGGTCGCTATCATTTCTCTTTTGCCAAAGGTGCTGTACTGTATATGCCTTGCAGCCCCAAACCGAGCTGCCCTTTAAAAAAACCAGAATGAACAGCAGGGATAATGCGGATTTTTTTTTTTTTCCTCCTGAGCTGATCTCATCTTTTGGGGGAAAGCAGACCCCTGCACTGCACCTCACCGCACCGCGCGCCACTCTTACTGATTTACGATGGCTACAACACTTTTGGGTCATTCAAGAAACTGTTGACTATCTGAAGAGAAATGAACCCACGTCCATTCTAACGCCCCTTTTTTTCCCCCGCATTTAATTTGTACTCACCAACTGGTCTCTTCTACAGCGGCGGCCCTGCTTCGGTACTCAGCCGCCTCTCCAACCGCCGTCGCCGAAAAACGTCGTGACGCAACGAGCAGAGGGCGTGTCCTGAGGAGCCCGGGCGCCTGCGTGACGTCAAATTCGCTCGTCGACAACACTGAGTGCAGCCGCTCGTATCCGCTTGGCGGTTCGCGCGAATGTCTTCCCAAACTCGGTCCTCGGCGACCCCTGGCTGCGGGAATTTTTTCCAACTTGTTTGACAATCGGTGAGTCGATTCTCCACTACCGGATCTCTTTATGTAATTTCCGTTATCGTCACCTATTCTGCATTTATGAAATAGTTTTATGAGATTTACATTCCTATGAAATGTATAGTACGTGCATTTTGGCCGTTATTTTAATTTCTGTGCTATCCTTTTTTCCTACTAATTAACTTTTTTTTTCTGTGTGGTGTTCATTTCTTATTGTACGTAAATAATGACAACAGCAAACGGAGTAGATGCGGGGAAAATGACCGTGAATGATGGAAGGCTTGGCCGCAAAAATTGCACAACTGTGTTTGCTAAACTTTATTGGAATGTAGGACGCATTTTGTGAGTTACAGTACATTTTGACAATTTTGTGATCTTGCTTTTTTTTTAAATTGTCCATCCATTATCCAACCCGCTATATCCTAACTACAGGGTCACGGGGGTCTGCTGGAGCCAATCCCAGCCAACACAGGGCACAAGGCAGGAAACAAACCGCGGGCAGGGCGCACACACACACACACACACACACACCAAGGAAAATTTAGAATTGCCTGTGCACCTAATCTGCATGTCTTTGGACTGTGGAAGGAAACAGGAGCACACGGGGAGAACATGCAAACTCCATGCACTCCTTTTTAAAAACTATCATAATTTATTTTTTTTTTTTTAATTTCTCTTTTCCGGGACTTTTGGTTTGTTAATCTCATGGGGAAACAGGGACGTGCAGTCAGGGGAGGCAGGTGAGGTGTTATCATGAAAAGAATAAATGTGTCCATTGGTCTGTGCTATACATTTGTTTTCTGTATGATTCCAATATTTATCATTTTTATAGTCAAAATCGATGCATTTGCTCATTTCCTGTTCAAATACAGGGGAGAAACGCGAGGTGCAGCAGCGACAAGCCTAACCTCACACAACAACAACATTTACTTCTATAGCATATTTTCCTACAAAAAGTAGCTCAAAGTGCTTTACATAATGAGGAAAATAAAAATAAAAGACAAAATAAGAAATTAAAATAAGACAACATTAGTTAACATAGAAAAGGAGTAAGGTCCGATGTCCAAGGTGGACAGAAAAAACAGAAAAAAAAAAACTCCAGACGGCTGGAGAAAAAAAAAAAAATCTGCAGGGGTTCCAGGCCACCCTCTGGGCACTCTACCTAACATAAATGAATTAGTCCTCTTTGTAGTTAAGGTTCTCACGGAGTCACTTGATGTTGATGGTCATACAGACTTCTGGCTTTTAATCCATCCATCAACCAACAATGGGTTGATGCCTGCAATTGGCGCGTGCCTGTTGCGGTCTCTCAGTTTGTCGCCAATCTAATGTTTGCAGACACGTTTATTATACACCCTGACTTTCCACAGTCTGGCTAATATCTTTAATGAATGTCTGTGTCATATTTAGTCTTGCTGATCGGACATAAAACCGCAGTGAAAAGGCACAAGGTGAGGTGGACAGTACCGTGCCGTCCTGAAGGGGGCGCATGTGAGCCCAACAGCTGCTCGTTGCTGCTGTTCTTCTTCGCAGAGGCGCCGATAAGTTAGTGACATCAGAAAGTCACGTGCACTGCAGCGGTCCGTTTATTTATTTATTTTTTTGTTCCAACTGACTGCCAAAATGGAAGATTAAGATTTTTAAAACTAAATGAAAATAAGGAGGGACTTTTACAAGAAAGTGACGGAGATTTTAGTGGAGAAGGATAGGCGCGTGGACGCCATTTACAAATAAAGGTAAGACCATAAACGGTTTTCAACTTTATAAAAAATGGGATCAGATTAAGAAAAAAAAAAAACAACAATCCAATATTTAAAAACTAAAACCTGACCTTAAATAAAATATTCTTTTGCATTTCTTGTTATCCTTTTGTTGAAGTCTGTATTAAAATTGATTAAAGCATCAAAATGTAAAGCTTTTAAAAACTACTAAATATTTCAATTAAGATCAAAATTGAAATCCGTATTTTTTTTTTGTACACCACTCAATACTTTCATTTGTATTGAATGATTTTGAATTGTGGAATTGCAACAGCAAATTTAGAACACATGGAGCAAATGCGCTCTCCCCGCTGTCTCTCTCTCGCTGTTCTTTCTTGTAGTGTAGAGAATGCTGATGAGATATGAAACATAACCAGTAGTCAACGCGCATGCTGGCTGCCAGTTGAATAGTCAATAAGCTACTCTTTGGGGTTCATAGATTTGGAAATCTGACTCTGAAGGAGTCCGCGCCTCACCAGTCATGACACTCGCCACACGTCACTGGGGGGAAATTCAGGCAGCCAGTCGTGGCAGCGCCAAGTAAGTTGACCATGAAGGGGGTCTGACGCTTTGGCAGCTGCAGCCTCTCAGCATTGTGTGTCATTTGTCATCAGGTCTTCTCTGCTCATGCATAGTCCCTAATCCTGGTGTCAGAGAGTGGCATTGTATCGCATGCTGATTATCACATGCAAGTAGGAAATTCATAACACTCTGCATATGTGACAAAAGCGACCTAATAAACCAATAATGAGCCTATAGTCATTATGAGGATGTGTACAAGAAATGCCAATGACAAAGTGGCATCACAGAAGCCATTGGAATAGCTATGGACTTTAACTCTTTTTGTCTTTGCCGACTGTGCTTAAAAACATCCCACCGATGACACCAGTATAATGGGATTGTGCCCAAGTGACATGTTATACTGTTGGACTTAAAAGAATACTCCACTCCAGAAATATTTTTTGTGTTTTCTACACCATGTAGTTTGTAGTGATGGTGGAGAAAAAAGTTTCTGATATAACAGAAGCCAACAGTAACCAGTGATATACAACAGCAAACGATATAAAAGACGTCCAAAGAAATGAGAAAAAGAAATCTCATGTTACTCCTGTCGCATATTGCAGTTTAGTTATCCAGTTTAATGCACAACACTTTTTTTTTTTTTTTGCTAAAGTATTGTTAAACATATATTCTCTTGAATTGTCAGGCACATACTGCAGTCTGCTGGGGAAGAAACCTGAAGCTCAAAGACACACAATGCCTGAGCAAATGTATCAGGAAAGTCTGCTCCATCACAGGGCCAATGCTGGTCAAACTGGAGGCTGCTGGAGAAGAGAGGATCGCATGCCATCTACAAAAAACTTGGAGCACCTTTAGCCACAGGCTCATTGGGCACGCGGTGCTAAGAAATGTTTTACTTGTTGTTGTCAGCCCTGCCCGTGCACGGTGGGAAATGCAGGTCATCACAGAAAGGTGTGACTGTCACTTTAGAATCGGATGATTAAAAGAGTAAACGCACAATAGTTAGGGCTTCGGTGGAATCTGCCTTTGTGGGGTGTGGGCTTCTTGTCAGCCTCTTCCTTGGTGATCTCTGCTTATATTTTTTATTGGTAATTACGGTAGGTTGTCTAGCACCCAGTCACTTTGTAAAAATAATGAGATTGCACTTATTTTTAAATTACTGTTTAACACCACAAGTTATATTTCCTTAACAACAATTTTAGATTTTAACTACACAGCTGTGGCCAAACTTGCTTGCAAACTCCTAGAGTACTGAATAGAGCTGGACACTGTTACAACTCCTCATGTCTTCTTGCTTTTCTTTACCTGTGTGCTAACAGGACAAATAACATAAAGTATTGAAAATACAGAGTCTAGTGCGACAATAGCGACTCTGTAATGCTAAGCCAGTTAGATAAAAAGATTTAAAAAGAAAAAACTTAAAAATGAAATTTAAAAAGAAAACTTCAAAATAAAAACTTAACTGCAGTTTAGGGTTTGGCACCCCCGTGTGGTCACAAAAAATGGAGACTCAGACTTTTTTTTTTCCCTGTGGTAGTAGTCATAGTGGAAGGAGTGCAGTGAAGTTCTCACTTGCATGTCCGACCATCATGCAGCATCGCCTTTCATATTTACATATCTCCACTAAATAGTACTTGTCATATTTCCCTCACATTTCCACTATATAGCGCCTTTCATATTTCCCTCGCATTTCCACTATGTAGCGCCTGTCATATTTACATATCTCCACTACATAGCAGCTTTCATATTTACATATCTGCATTATATAGCGCCTTTCATATTTCCCTATCTCCACTATATAGCAGCTTTCATATTAACATATCTCAACTATATAGCGCCTTTCATATTTCCCTCGCATTTCCACTATATAGCGCCTTTCATATTTATATATCTGTATTATATAGCGGCTTTCATATTTACCTCGCATTTCCACTATATAGCGCCTGTCATATTTACATATCTCCACTATATAGCGCCTTTCATATTTCCCTCGCATTTCCACTATATAGCGCCTGTCATATTTACATATCTCCACTATATAGCGCCTTTCATATTTCCCTCGCATTTCCACTATATAGCGCCTTTCATATTTACATATCTGTATTATATAGCGGCTTTCATATTTACATATCTGCATTATATAGCACCTTTCATTTTTCCCTCACTGTCTCTTCTGCTAGTAGTAATATCAGAACAGTACAGTGAAATCTTTAGCTTGCATGCTGTGATGTGGGAGCTGCACACTAAATAAAAAAGGGTGTGAGGTCTTCAAATGAACTACCAGAGCAGGTCAGGGTCTGGGACTCTCTAATTAACCCCTTCTGGTCCACCTAAAAATCTAAATTATGGATGACAGGATTCCTGAAAAGAACTCGTGAGGACCCGCTGTAGGCAGTGTGGTGTAGTGTTGTAGCTCCAGTTCTAAAATCAAAAGAAACCAATTGTATCATAAATGTTGTAAGTCACCTTGAATAAAGGCGTTGGCCAAATAAGTCAATGTACATGTAGTTTACATACTGCAAAAACCCATCATTTACTCTCCTGCAACAAGACCTTAAGACAGGCTACATATCATATTTCTAAAAATCAATAGATGGGTTATCCTTCTTTGTGCAGTGCGGCCTACTGCCATGATGGTATAATGACTTGTTCATTTGAAGGACTCGCAGGTCTTAGACTAAATATTTAATAGTAAGAGAAATGTGCCCCAGTGAAGCCGCCTCAGATCACTCCAAAGTGGTGTTTTGTTTGTCAGTCCCATTGCAGAGATGAATAAACACCTCACTGATGCTTTGTAAGTATTATCACATAAGAGAAAATGAGTAGTAAATGCAGTTGTGCAGTACCCACAATAAATGGTTAAAGAAATTTTAAATACATGTTATGATGTGTTAAATGAATCAGCTGGAGAAGAAATAGTGCAGAGGCTGACAACATACAACGAAAGGAGGAAGGTCTGTGGGTACTTCATGGGCAAGGCGGGGCTAAATATTTGAGTGGCAGTTGTCAAGGCGGGGCTAGAAGGGAAGAACCTCTGGAAGATTTGAGAAACAGGACAGAAAGTGTTTAGAGATCAAATATAAATGGCAGCCCTACACTGCCACCAGTGCTTGCCTTTGTCTCAGTGATCCCTCAGTCACACCTCAGTGTGTGACATTGGACAGCAGAAAGTGATGGTGCACCCCTGATACCAGCTGTGTTTATATTGCAGGGGAGCACAGGTTTAACTCTGCTTCTGCCTGACCAACACTTTTCACGAATTACAGAGTTCCAGTGCGGGTCTGTGGCATGGTGGCAAGCTGGTTATCTTAAGGGGCACAGTCAAATAGCCATACAGCATCAAAACGCTCACGTCTTATGAAAAGTGGATGTTGTCATGCACAAATGTCATGGGTGCACCTGGAAGGCCCAGCCTGTAAGATAACATGGGTTACTGAGAAGGGTGGCACATCCCTACTGACCTCTCTCTTCCTCTTCCAGCCCAAGAGTGAAGGAGGGCCCCCTGCTAGTAATTTAAGCTTTTTTTCTTAACTTGCTGTTAAAGCAGGATTTCACTGGGACCCCAACACTTCACCCAAGACTGCATCTTCTGCCCTTACAAAGTACATGGCGGCCAGGCTTTTTATTGCAGGTATCCCATTTTTAGTGCTAGTCATCAATTTAAGATGCTCGTCTGTTAGCTTATCCCACTCTCCATAATTTGTCAACAACTCGGCTCCCTCTGGACCGGCTTTGCTGAAATTTAAGACACTTATTCACTAAGGAAGTTTGGTCAATATTTTAAAAATTGCAAGTCTCTTTGGAGCATTCTACAATGGGGTCGCCAAGTTTGGTCCTGGGAGACCACCATGGCTGCAGGTTTTCATTCTAACCCTTTTAAATGGAGTGCCCCGTTTGTGCTGCTAACTAACTCCTTTTCCTTTCATTTTAATTGAATTGCTTAAGATTTGTTCCCCTGAATTTTTTCATTCCTTTCCTTAAATGGCACCCAAATAGAAATGAAATGTGAAGTGAGTGAGCCAACAGGAGACCACCGAAGTCAGGGCCTCAAACTCCAGCCAGCTGCTTAATGAGGCACAGTCTCGTCATCGTCAATTAAACCTGCTCTTTAATTTCGTGGCTTGTTGCTGCTCTCATGGTGCTCAAGCAGACATGTCCAAAATTGTGGATTTTCTCTTTTCTAAGAGCACTGGGGACCCGAGCAGATCGACCTTCATCTTTCTTTATTTTCAGATATTGTATGATGTACACCAGTTGTTTTGGCTCATTTTGTACCTCGCTATTGTTTGGCTGCTAATTAAGGAAAAAAAAAGGTTAAGGGGTCCGAGTCTTCAAGAGCAAATCAATTAAAATTAATTCAGAAGACATTATCAGCAAAAACAGGTCACTCATTAAGAAAAGGGTTAGAATGAAAACCTGCAGCCCTCCAGGAGTGGAGTTGGTGACCCCCGTTCTACAAGACTTCAGTTACAGGTTGGTTGACTGTTTACCGGTTATTTTACTAACAGATTTTGTATGTTGTCATCCTTAACTCATCCAATGGCCAAACACACCCATGAAACACTAGGAGAGTCGCTCACGGGGCAGCAACTTGCCTCTGATGATGGCGTCATAAGCCACACAAGCGGTTCAATTGTCCCCTCATACCACGAGAGCAGGGGTCCTCAATCCCGGTCCTGGAGAGCCGCAGTGGCTGCAGGTTTTTGCTCCAACCCAGTTGCTTAATAAAAAGCACTTATTGCTAAAGTAACACTTCTGCTTCACTTTAGTGATTTTGAGCCCTTATTGCTTCATTTGGTCTTAAACAGCTATTTGAATTGCTCCTTATTCTCAATAACATGCAAATGACAAGAGAGAGCAGCATTTCTCCATTTAGCTTTTTTACATTTACACCTCTGTGTGTATTTATCTGCACTATTGGGTTTAATGAAATACTTGGAAGAAAAATGAAGAGAAAAAAGTGAAGGACTGAGAATTACTCGTCCATTTTAGCCTTCAAATCATTTGCATGATAGAAAGGGAAAGAAAATCTAGGATATGAGAATGAGCTGACAGAGCAGAGTTAATTTAATTTCATAGCTTGTTAGTGCTTTATTGGCAAGAATTGCTTTCTAATTAATCAACCAGGTCCAAACAAAAACCTGCAGCCACTGCGGCTCTCTAGGACTGGGATTGAGGACCCCTGCTAAGCCACTTACCTAGAAATGAACAGAAGAGGACAAGAGAGAAGTGTGAATAAACTCTCATTTACGTCACACCAAACGCACCCACACAGCTACATTATCTGTTAATTGTAAGTAATCAGGCACACTGACCGGCGATCCACCGTGGTCTGTTACAACCAACATCAATACTAACGGACTCTCCATCGACTATTTCTTTTCAAACTTTCATGTTTGAACAAATAAACTACCAAAGGCCTGCCACAAAAGGACCAAAATGTCCGTCTGACACTTGAGCCATAATGTGATGTCCACATGAAAGCCAATTCACCACCACAGGCCTAGTTGGGTCCCATTTTTAAGATGAAACTGTAAAAATTTGCGTTTAATAGCATGTTATGTATACTTCCATTCCATGGCCTGTTGTTTTTGAATAGGACTCATTCTTGCAGACACTTCATATGAAGAAAATGATACTTCAATGCTGAAGTTAAATATGGTGGAACTTTTCAAAACAGTTAACCAAGTCCCTGACCGCAGCTAAAAGAAAAGGCCCACCTGGCCTAACAAACTCGCTGTACTGTGTATTTATTTCTATTTTACCCCAAGACTGCTGTGTTCTCCAAACTCCACATTAAAGGGTAAATGAAAACCGCAATAGAAAGGCTAGTATTTAAAACATAAA
Source organism: Polypterus senegalus (assembly GCF_016835505.1). NCBI lineage: Eukaryota > Metazoa > Chordata > Cladistia > Polypteriformes > Polypteridae > Polypterus > Polypterus senegalus. Next base: position 2,179,856 of record NC_053159.1, on the reverse strand, counting down.
GAGATTTACTAACATCGCCAAATAACCACGAGATCAATTAAAAGTAAGAATGAGATGGTGGGCGGATGGCAGATGAGAGGAAGCGTTCAGAAGTTTTAATCTTTATATTTTTACATTGGTTTTGTTGAAATGGCAGGGATGCCATTTGTTTCAGTTCTTCTCGTCGTTTGCAGTGGCACGTTGTTAAGGTGATTTATGATTCACGGGCCTCTTTTCAGTTTTTCTTTAGTCACCTGAAAGCGTTCCACCATCAATCCACGACAGTTCCTTAAACGGGACGTCCAAACGCCGATTTCTTTGGCACTTCTCAGTGTACTGGGCTTTGGGGGGTTGAAGGTCCATGGAGTAAATTGTTTTTTACTCTTTTACTGTACCTAAACCAAACTTCCAAACTGAATGGAAGTACTTTCAATTTTTTCTGGAAAGAGTTTTAAAGATCTTTTTTGAAAATGTGAACTACTTTGTGCCCCAATGTGCACAGCACACACCGTCCATAGTTCATTTATAGTCCACGTCTATGTGGCTTTTTTTGCTTCTCCTTTCAGCTTCTTCTTCACCGGGTAGTTAATGATGATCTCATCATCTTCATCACTGTCATTGTTTTCAATCACCATGGATTTTCTGCGTTCCAGTACAGATGGCGTGCATAAAGGAGTTGTGTCCTAGAAAAGGTAGAAAAACATTACAAACAGATTTAACATTCTGCATCTGTAAATTACTACTTCACAACCGTTAACAGCAGCTCCATAACTAAAAACGGACGACTGTGCATTAACCTCCTTAGCGTAACGTTTACAAAAGCCAAACACTAGCTAAGTTATTACAAGTAACGGAAAAAATGTAAAATACCAAAACATCAACATAAATACAATTGGAAAAAGCAGTCACAGGGCCACTGCTGCACATCCTTCATGTGACACATTTTGAATCGCAGCCCAGCATCACAATCCGGACAGCAGAAGAGCGTTTCTTTGCCCGAATCGCATGTCCATTGTGTTATCATGGGCTACCACAGCACTAGGCCTAGTGACTTCCACATTTGCCCTGACCGTTGCTGCATTATGACATTTCTTAGGGGGGCTCACGTCATTCTTGTCCCATTTAAGTGCTGTTTTCAGCCTTCTGACCAATTCTCTGTTCAGTTATTCTTCTTGCTTGGCTGGAGAAACTGGGGGATAACTGGTGCCCTCCCATCCCCAATCACCGATTCCACAGCTGCACCCTGGCATTTTAAATGCCTCTGAAATCTTTTTTTTTTTGTGTCTGTTCCTCAGTTTTCACGGACCTCATTCAGTCAGGTAGACTCAGAGTTCATCCATCTTTGTGAGGTTAAAGTGGCGAAGTGCGCACAGGTGAGTTCAGGTGGACTATTCAAATTCTAATGGTGACAGGTTGACGCTGGGATTTCTGATCATAGCAAACTACCATGCTTAAGAAATTTTGAAAATTAAAACATTCTGATCTGTCTGTGGGCGGCACAGTGGGTAGCGCTGCTGCCTCGCAGTTAGGAGACCCGTCTGGGTTCGCTTCCCGGGTCCTCCCTGCGTGGAGTTTGCATGTTCTCCCCGTGTCTGCGTGGGTTTCCTCCCACAGTCCAAAGACATGCAGGTTAGATGCATTGGCGATCCTAAATTGTCCCTAGTGTGTGCTTGATGTGTGTGTGTGTGTGTGTGTGTGCCCTGCAGTGGGCTGGCGCCCTGCCCAGGGTTTCATTTCCTGCCTTGTTGGCTGGGATTGGCTCCAGCAGAACCCTGTAGTTAGGCTATAGCGGGTTGGATAATGGATGGATAATGGATGACCTGTCTGTGCTTTTTAACGTGTTCATGTATTCCTCCCACTGTCTCTGGCTATTCAAGCCAGTGTACCTGTTGAACCAGAATGCCCGGGTAACACACAGGACAATTAAGGATCAACAGGCGGTGCCTGGAGTGTTTGAACAGGGGGGTTTAAAGCAAATTCAACGTGAAGGTTAAGGTGAAATCGCAGTTAACTTTCTTACTCTCTTTTTTTTTCTCTCTTTTCTTCATCATGTAAAGCACTTTGAGCTACATTACTTGTATGAAAATGTGCTAGAGAAATAAATGTTGTTGTTGTTCGTTAATTACTGGTTAAAATGAGTTTTTATTTAAACAATGAGTACGGTTTTAGTATTTAAATAATGCATTGTGTCAATCCTGCCAGTAGCGTGAAGAATATGCAGTGACAGAAGGTCTTTTTTTTAGAAATAAATAAAAAAATTTTAAACAAATACTTAAATGTAGCATCATAAACAACAAAAGGCTACAAGTAGTTAACTGCTTCTTAAAGTCAATCATAACAAAAGTGCAATCAGACATTTTAAAAGTCAAAAGTGTGAAGTCGGTGAGGTCAACAATGAAAAAGCAGAGGACATCAACAGAACAAAGCAACTGTGTTTTTAAGTGTTCTCTCAAACTGCTCATATGTGACAATTTGACTAATTTCTTTGAAGCAACGCTGGTAAATAAATTAAGTTTTCAAACTCTCCTTTAGTATTTGGTTTGAAGTTGAAATGAGTTCTAACTGCAGAAGACTATTCATGTTCAATGTCTCTATTATTTATTATTCCTATGCAAGGTCATTGAGGGAACAGCACCTTAAACCCGAACCAATGTACTGTGATTGATTAAAGGCAGAAACTGTCCAATCAGCACTCAGAAGAACATTAGCCAATGAAAGTGAATTTCAGAACTTTGACCTATCCAGACTGCACCAGTGATGCCTGCGAGTTTTTTAGCATTCAAATGACTTTTAAGCTCCATTTGGCCGCATGTCAGTCACAAAGCATACAGGACGTCACACCTGAAGCTCTGTGGGTCTGATGTGGGTCACCAGTACACAGACTGGAACTGCTGGTATGGTGTAGCACAAAGCAATATTCGAGTCTCAGCAGCCTATTTTTCCAGGGTGTCACATGGCAAACAGCCAATCAGCTGTCATCATGCCACTCACTCCTCCTGCTGTGCACCAGCTTGGTAGAGCCACACAGCTGTGCTCACAAAAGTCCACAGGGGAACAGTTGGTCAGTTTTGGTGCCTAGTTGTGATCAATCGCTATTTTTTGGGGGACAGACGACACTTTTTACAGGTTGGTGTTACAGCACTTGATACTTCACAGGTGAAAGGTCATAAGTTGGGACTGAGGAATACAGTTGTTATTCACACCCACTCATCACCAGTTGGTCTTTTCAGCACAACTCTATTCTTTAAATGTCGATTTAAAAATGAAACTGATGTAATCACTGCTGCTTGATTGTGTTTTATCAATGCAGGTTTTGCTCTTCTTAATTGTTAAAAATATGCCATCCAAAAAAAAAGTAAGAGGCCAGCATGTCAAATTTAACACAAGTGCACTGAGCAGGTTAACCATCTGCTGGCGCAGGCTGACCTGCAGATCAACTCTTTTTCTCATATCATGCACTTAAGCACATGTGCCATTTTAGTTTCAAAATGAAAATCTCTGGATTTTCCACCAAAGACCTCTACTGTCATTCATTTTACCATTTAGGCCAGCAGCAAGGTGGCCATTGTTTGCACTAAAACCCGATCTCATTCCACTACTGCACTGCATGACTTTCCCATTCTCAAGTTGTTGCGGTTGTAACGGAGAAGTCGAGCGTCAAAAACCGTCTGATGCACAAATTTTCTTTTACCAAGCTGCAGGCCTTAACTGCTTCAAGTGCGTATCCCGTGGGACATACGAAATTCACTTGCATACCTCACTATTTACAGATGTATTTTGTTCAGTCTCCGGTTTCTTTTTTTCTGGTATTTGTTCAGCCTTAAAAAGAAAATAAAAGACTAATTAAACTACCACACAACATGAAAACACCGAGTGCATTTACATGCTCAAACAAAGCCAGGATGAGGCAAGTACTTTGGTTAAAGTTTGTTAAATAAATAAAAATCTCTGGTTTCCATACACAAGTAACCTTTTGGAGTTCTCCTTTAACAAAATGCTCCAACATCATTAAACTGCACAAAAAAACCCATAAATGTCATCATTGGCCATCGTGAATCTGAATGAGAATTTTCTTGTGATTTAATAAGAAGTTGAGTCCTTCATGTGCTGTGAAGTAAATAACATCCACCCCATTTTTTACATCCCCAGCCCTTAAACACCAGCTGCTGCGTCACTTGATCACTCTTTCAGAACTAAACTGACTATTTATAGGTTTCTGGTACTGGACTGCACGCAGTGCCCTCTTTTCTGCTATGCTATGCAGCTAAGCCAGTCAAGGAGTGGCATACTGGCACGTGTGCTTCTTACCTTACACCCAATGGTCTCCCACAGTGACTGAGGATTTCTAAACCTCATAACACATTCTGTATGTCTGGTGTCTAAAGCCAGTGTCACATTACTAGTTTTCAGCTGTAGCCTAACTGAAAGGCGTTTTCACACTCGTAGTCCATTTCCTTTGCTCTGAATCAGAAGACACTAAAGTTACTTTGTTTCAGTCTCCAAGTACTTTGGCTGCATTTCACACAGCAAACTTTCAAATAAACCAGAAGTAATAATAAAAACACACCACAAGCATTCTGTGGGCTTCTTTCATTGGGCAGAGGTGACCTTTATTCTGGGAAGGGTCAACAAGAGCTACACCTGGGCACCACCACCACCTTTGCTGTGTTGCTTGTTTACCAAATCTGGCTTTATGAGCAGAATGCCCACATCTGATAACTGGCAGACAGATGAAAATTATATGTTACTTTGAACGCTACTGAAAGGAGACATTTTATCTAAGCGACTGTACAGAAGATGGCAAGCCGTGCTAAATGCATAGAGTGATGTACTTCACTTTTGATTTAGACTGTGAGCACATCAGGTGAATTAAACTTCACTGTATGATGCTGCGTATTTACTTTCCAGATTATTTGGAATCACACGTCTACTGGCTTAGCGTTAGTAATGTTCACTTTGGAATGTTTGACGTATGCTACATAATGTTAACGTACCTCCAGTGTCCGCACCAAGCCCACAGTATGAGGACACCCACCCAACATGCATCACTGCAACATGTCAAAAAATAAATAAATAAAAAATAAGGCCTGGATGCTTCCCGAAGAATGTGGTGTCAGGAAGTCTCCAGGATATCAAAGCCCATTTATATTCCCCTACATGTGTACTGTCCCAAGTATAGAAGGGGAGTGGGAGTTTAGTGGAAAGGTAACATTAACTTCCAGTACCGAAAGTCTTGAGATGCTGGTTCCATACCATTTAAAAAATGTTTCAGTACCATGCAAGCCTAGTTTTGATGCTACTTAAAACCTTCATGTTGTCAAGGTCTCAATGTGGTGACAGCACATTAAATCAATCACATGCATGTTGTGTAACCTTCAAAACACCAAGAAATAAAATGTAATCAGACTTACAAATCCTGGAAAATCATAATCTATCCCCTTCCCGGCCAGTCTCTTCCTCTTCTGATGTTCCTTCTGGAGAAGCTTTTTTGTCATTTTTGAATTCTGCTCAGCCGTGCGTACTTTGTTATAGCGTGAAACAGCAGGAAGTGATGGCTTCTTAAATATTGTATTGCATCCTTTAAAAAGGGTCGGGTGGACTTTCTCGGGTGGAATGACATTGCCTGGAGAGGAAGAAATCCTAAAGGTGAATCATTTTTGATCACTCCACACAAATGACTGTTTTGGGGTCCAAGTACAGCCAACAATGCTATGTAACTCCCTATTAGTTTTTGAATATCCCATAAATGACATGAACAAGGGGGAAAATCGCAATGCCAAGGCAGCCGTGGTCATTTCAAACACAGGGCTCTCCATAAGCACTGGGTATGTGATGTCAAAACTGTTAATTATGCCACATATTCAGGTCATTCACATTTAAGATAAAGAAGCTGGAAGCCAGTAATAAAACATCACTTTCATTCTGGCTATGCATTTAGACATTTGTTTAAACATCGTAAGGTAATGCCTCTTTTGTACTCTTATAACCTCAATTTCAAATTGCACCCACTTACTTCTGAGCCTTGTATATCAATAATAGCTACAGGTGACAGAACAGATAAAGGTAACATCTGACTAGTGTGGTGGGTCGGGTCGGGTCGGGACACCTCCATGTTGGAAGGACCGGGTAAGGAAGCGTATCCAGAGCACTAGATGGCAGCGCCCACCCCCCCCCACAGGCTGCAGCAGTGCCTCCGACTCCCGGAGGGCTCCATGGGAGCTGGAGTTTGATTCAACCCTTTTGGGATCTATGGGCGCCAGCAGGGGGAGCTGCAGCTGCTGACGAGCCCTTATAGGCAGCTCTTCCACCACACCCAGAACTGCTTCCAGAGGTGGAACAACAAGCACTTCGGGGTGCTTTATAAAAGGAGCCAGCAGCTACTACTCCGGGAGCCAGAGTCGGGTGGGAGAAGATGAAGCTTGCCAGGAGTAGTGGAGGAAAGATAAAGAAGAAGAGTTTTGTGCTGTGTTCGTGGGAAACGGGGGTTTAGTATGGGACTGGTCATTTCCACAAGGAAAAAGAAACAAAAATCCGGTGTGCTTGTACCTCTGCGTCTGTCTGTGTTGGATTCGGGTGGCAGGAGCGCCCTCTGCAGGCCACATTACATACAGTGCCTTCAGAAAGTATTCTGCCCCCTTCACTTTTTCAGTTTTTAATGTTGCATCCTTATCCTAAAATCATTTAATTTTTCACACATCAATCAACATTCAAAACCCCAGCATGACAAACTGAAAACAAGATTTTAGGATTTTTTTTGCAATTTATTTAAAAATAAACTGAAATATCACAGACACAAGTACTAAGACCCAGTGCTTTGGCTCAGGAGTTTCCACACCTTGTTTAGTGGTCTGGACTGGTTTGGAAAAGGCACACACCTGTCTATAGGAGGCGCCACAGCCACGAGGTCACTTAGAGACAGGACTGATCTGGAGAAGGTTCAAAGATGGGCAACTCAATTTAGTGATTTGTGCAAAAGGACCCATTTCAAGAAGGATGGTTATATGGACTTACAATTTTGATTAGGACAGATGTATCTGTTGCATATGAGCAATGTCTGCTCTACCACTCGCTTGGGAAAACTGCTTAGAAAGCAGACAATGGAAAACTTACACTTCAAAAGTCGTTCACCAATAAGGTAATTGTTCATTGTGTTTGCCACAATCTTTGCCACTTCATCACATTCAAACTCCAGAAAAGCATAGCCTTTGCTGCGTCCAGTCTAAAATAAAGAAGAAGAAAAAAAAATGTAGAGGTTTTATTTTTTAAAAGATATGAATAATTTACTGTGATTCCCGATATAATGGGGGTCTCTATAAAAGATACTGATCAATACCAGAGTGAAGATGGCTTTCTATCCTTACATTAAATTAATACTACAGTGTTGCACCGTATTAGCCATCATAATGAGAAGTCAAGCAAAATGACACCTATCACTAACTAAAAAGATTACAATATGCAAGCTTTCATGGCAACTCGGACCCCTTCTTCAGGTCGAGACTGAAGAATGTCAGGTCAGGTCAGGTGTGTACTGGAAGTGGCACAAAGGCACATCCCTGCATGCTGCTGGCACACAGCTAGATTTTGGGCACGCTGTGCAGGGATACAGACACAGTGCTTTGTACCCAAAGTCAGCAAGGAGAAAATTACATCAGACACAGAGGCAAACCCCCCTTAATATATGTCAATGCACTTAATAATGAAATGGACAAATGACACTCTGGTCAGAGCCACAAGCCACCATCAAGCGAGACACAACATATATAGAAGTAGCGTTCACATGCATAAAGCTCTTTTTAAACACCAGTGTCACCAGTTAATACCAGGAAATTCAAATGCTGGATGTTAACCTCCCGGTTACCTGATCTCAGTTCTATGGCCGTCACGCATACGTCACGGATATCTTAATTCTGGCCTTCACAATAGTAAAACTTAATACTAGATAATAATAATGTAATAGAAAACCCCCATTCACCATACCTTTTTACTTCTTGACAAACGAAGCCGTACAACTTTTCCAAACTGGCTGAAATATTCCCGGATTTCTTTCTCATAAAAGCCTTGTGGTATGTGTCTCAAGCAAATCACTCCAGGTGTCAGTTTTTCGTGCTACAATACAGAGAATGATATTCGGTTAGCTGTCACATGGACGTCATGGTTAAGATGTTCACCAGAGTCTCCGCTGCTTTCCATTCATGGCTTCTATTCCTAAGATGTACGCTTTGCCCGGCTTATCCATCTGCAAGCCTCTGCAGTCGCTTTACCTTGAGGACCCCCATCAGCTGGATATCTGGAGGATGACAGCAGCCTGCCTTTTTCAGTTTCACTGGAATGTCACCTGAAGGTCCTAAACTATCTCAATAACATCGAGGAGTGCGTCCCCAAGAGGCTGACCTGTACAAGTATATCAGTGGCTCGCTAGGGGAGATGAAGGAATGCAGTTGTGGCCAGAAATGTAGAGACTGACCCAAGAGTTGGTTTTCACAAAGGTTGCTGCTTCAGTGTTTTTAGATCTTTGTGTCAGATGTTTCTATGGGATACTGAAGTAGAATTACAAGCATTTCAGAAGTTTCAAAGGTTTTTATTGACAATGACATTATGTTTATGCAAAGAGCCAAGATTTGCAGTGTTGGCCCTTCTTTCTTTTTCAATTCGCCCTGGCATGCTGCCTGTCAATCAAGTTTTGGGCCCAATCCTGATTGATGCCAGCCCGTTCTTGCAGAATCAGAATTTGTGGGTTTTTGTTTGTCCACCCGCCTCTTGAGGATTGACCACAAGTTCTCAATGGGATTAAAGGTCTGTGGAGTTTCCTGACCATGGACCCCAAATTTTGATGTTTTGTTCCCCGATCCACTTAGTTCTCACTTTTGCCTTATGGCCCGGTGCTCCATCATGTTGGTCACCAAAGTGTTCTCGGATGGTAGGGAGAAGTTGCTCTCATAGGATGTTTTGGTGCCATTCTTTATTCATGGCTGTGTTCTTAGGCCAAATTGTGAGTGAGAAGCAACCCCAAGTGACATGAATGGTCTCAAGATGCTTTACTGTTGGCGTGACACAGGACTGATGGTAGCACTGCTCACCTTTTCTTTTTTCCGGATGCTCCAAGCAATCAAAAACGGGATTCATCAGAGAAAATGATGTCCCCCCCCAAAACAGTCCAATCCCAGAATATCAGTCTGTCCCTTTTCTTGGCTTCTTTGCTGCCCTTCCTGACACCCACCAGGCCATCCTCCAAAGGTCTTCACATCAATCCCACCTGCCTGCTGCCATTCCTGAGCAAGCTCTGACCTGGTGGTGCCCGCAGCTGAATCAACTTTAGGAGACGGTCCTGGCACTTGCTGGACTTTCTTGGGTGCCATGAAGCCCTCTTCACAACAGCAGGGGAAATGTATTTTTGGGATTAAGTTCATTTTCATTGCAAAGAGGAGCAGTGCAATTAATTACAATTCATCAGATCACTCGTCAGAACATTCTGGAGTAGATGCAAATTGCCATCATAAATACTGAGGTAGCAAACTTTGTGGAAATTAATATTTGAGTCATTCTCAAAACTTTTGGTCACATCTGTACATCAAGGCACAAAGTCTGGAGATGAAAAGGTACAGATTACAGGATTTTGGCGAGTCAGGAACCATCAACAACTACAGCCACTTCAGAGGTGGACTCTTCACTGGCCATATCAGCCGATCATCAATATGAACTGTTCATAACTGATGACTAAGTGAGGAGACAACTGAGAAGGCTACACAGTGGAAAAGCTGTGGGAGCAGATGGAGTCAGTCCTAAAGTTCTTAAGGCCTGGGCTGATCAGGAACTGGTTTTTGACTTTCACCACACCAAAGGGCCTCCATGCTTGGTCACTGCTCATGGAGTGGATGTGGTGCAGTGCTACAAGTACTTTAGGGAGGTGTTGGGACTGAAGAAGAAAGAGCAGTGCAGACTGTTCTCTTTGAGGTGGCTGCACGCCTTTGGGTTCGGTCATACAGTCCCATATGCATCAGTTTCACCTTCCATGTCAATGTCTGAAAATCAATTCCCACTATCAGTGGTTAACTTTATAGCCTCGTGTTTACACACCATTGTGTGTTGGTCAAAGGCTCTGCCCTACTCATAAATATTCATGAGTTACCTTAGAGTGGTAAAACACAGAAATTCAGGATTTTTTTTTTTTTTTTGTGGCATGATGCTATCTAAATTTAAAAATAGACATTGGGAAACGTTTGTATTTTTCCAACAGCCTTAATTAAATCCTTAACTCTATTTTGTTATTTTTCTATGAAAATTGCCATTTTCCTGTGTAGGTTGCTCTCTTAATTGTAGCTGAATAATGACAGTTAACAATGAGCAGCGCAGACACCTGGACAAATGACACTAAAGTGGGCACTTCAGTGTCAGAGCAACTAAAGTGCTCGAGAGTAAATAATGGATTAAATAATTACAACATCCTATAAAAGCAGAATGAAAATCACGAGGATGATGAAAATATTAAAACCCAGTTTAAAAAAAAAAAAAAAAACAGACTAGAGTATTCCCATGTAACATAACAATAAAAAGACAAAAAAACACACTTTTCTAACTTCTCTATGGACCCGCGAAACAAATAAACTGTGAAATAACAGCTAGGAGTCTAATTAAAAAATAAAAATAGTTGGTTGGAACAAAACCCTGAAGTGACGTTGGGTCTCCAGGACTGAGCAGAAAATGACACGCAGCAATCCAAGCAGCAGCCACCCACCTACCTTTATAGTGCCTCACCGCCAATGCTCTTTTTGTCTTTAGAGAAGTCAGACGTTTCTCTCTTATTAGTTTTCAGTTCCTTTAGTCATTCTGGTGTGTGGTGGGGGTATGTTTGGTTGTTTAATAATATTTATTAATAAAGAGACTACACTTCCCTTTGGGGACAAATAAAGGACAAACTGTATCTATGTGAATTTCCCTTTGGGATTAATAAAGTATCTCTCAGCAGCACGGACCACAAGATATAAAGTGAACCTTAAAAGATGGAGTCAACAGTTTTAAATTCTTGAGGGTTACCATCACCAATGATCTTGGGTGGACCAAAAAGGTCCGCCAGTGACTTTACTTTCTCAAACATCCGAGGGACTTTTACGAGTGCCCTGTTGACGGGCCACGTTCTGTGCGGATATGGCAGCAGTTCAGCAAGACATTGCGGCGGGGGGGGGGGGGGATTTGGTGAAAATGGTGCAGATCATCACTGGTACACACAGATGCCATGTCAGCAGGGCATATTTCACAAGACCTGTCTGGGAAAGCCAAAACAAATCTTAAAGGACATTCCCCATCCAAGTCAGACGGGGCTATAGAACTGTTAACGCCAGAACTGTGGGATTTAAGAAGAGTGTCTACCCGCAGTTAATAAGGCCGCTCAACTGCCATATGTGAATTAAGTGGCACGTCTTCTGCGATTCTTGTGCATATGATGTTATGCTTCGAGCTATTAGTATTAGATTTAGGTCTGATGTTTTATGTCGATTATTGTGCCTGCAAGGAACATAACACAAGTCAAGAATTTCACTGCATTGTATGTGTGGCAATAAAACAACAGATCTAGGACCCCAACCACCACCCCCTTATTCTGCTGCCACATAATACAACCTGCATGTTTTTGTGATGGAGGAAACTGAAATACCTGGTGAAAACGCAAACAGACAAAAGAGAATGGGCAAAGCCCATGTACAGGGCCTGGCAGTGCCAAGCGATTACCCATACCACTGGACCAGAGACCCAACAATGTTAAATACTGTGCCACTCTTTATAAGCCTCGTTAAAAAATATTAAAATACAAAAGTACAAAACGGGGCAATTCTGTGCCCCTGCATCCATTTGAAAAGTATGTTGTGCCAAGAAACTGCACTGGTAACTGGTACCAAACATGGCTTAGGTGTGCATTTAAAGTAAGAGAAAACAATTCGCAACTACACCTGCAACATGTTCAATGGCCAAATAATGGATGCGATGGGGTGTGTGGGTGTATGCCAAGCAACATACTGTCGTCCTGACCCCCGCGGACTCGTGCCCTGCGCCCGATGCTGCCCTTACTGGTGAAGCCAGGATATGACACTTCCTCGGCGATTCTACACACTTGCTTTTTCCAAGTTTCATTAAACTTATTTTTCCATTATCACGTGTCTATTGTGGACGCTAACTATATTTAAAACCCTATGCCTGCCCAAGTAACCCTCAAGCGAAGCTAAACAAGTCCCAAGCCTAACTGTAACCCTTTTTGTCTATTTGTTGTTTTGTTTTTTTTCTCCCTTATCAGTGGAAGACCGTACTTCAACCATCTAAGGCCAGTTTGTTCTGCAGTCACAAATGCCACCCACCCATGCCAATCCAGGCCAGGCGCATATTTCCTGGCGGCGGACACTCAACGCGCCGCTTTACAATCCTCGGCCCGATCGCGTGCTCCACCGTCTCCAGTCACGTTACCTTTTTAGACTGACTCTTAATATCCCGAACTTTCTGCTGAAATTCAAACTCCTCTTCTGGGTTCAACGAGAGCAGGTTTTTAGGCGCAGACACAGGACCTTCTTCTTTAACTGCCATCGCGGCGACACAACAACTCCGACTACACAGTCACGTTGCCTTCTCTCGTGGGCTGTCAAGAACTCGCGATTACCGCCGAGGCAAGAGAGGAGCTGAGCGGAGGTCCGTTTATTGTGTAGCGCCATCTGGCGTGCGGAGGTCTGACAGGATGATACGGCGGAAGAAAAGAAGTGCGGGCCCGCAGATCTCTTAAAAAGAGACTAAAACAGCCCTGGCTACAGCTGGATACTTCTCACATGTGCAAATGCCTGCCTCTTTAAGGGGGTTACGTCCACGCTAGGATGTTTTCATTTAAAAACGGACTTGGTAAACGAAACCGATCTAAATCCACATTGGATGTTTCGCATCGTTTAGTAAATGATCCCTGCTGTCCATGCTAAAACGCCCAAAAACACCCGTGAGAGGGACCTTCGCCCATACTGGGAGCATAACTCCTTGCTGGGACGATGGAGTACCGTGAAAATTAATGTCACGTGTGCTTTGTGCGATTTTAAAAACGAACCCTTTAATAAGCCGCAGGGAACTGTCACCATGTCACGTTAATGAGTCGATCACAATTGAAAGTGACAGCCTCCAGAACTGGCCACAGTTGTCTTATCATTAAATAAAAACAAATCACATGTTAAAGCGACACTCTAAGTGTTTAGCTCTGTCCTCATTCATGAAATGATTATTAGCAGTACGCCACAATCCAAGCGCCTCTTGTACCAAAGAACATTTGTAAAACAAATTCAGTAAATGAATAATACATAAATAAAATGTGTGCGTCAATACTTTCACCTTACTACGTTGTGTTTTCATTTCTCCCTGTCCTGTCATATTGTGAGCCTGGCTGAATTCTACGCCCGTCCTCCACTTCATTAAGCGCCTCGTTTTTCATTTTGCTGCAGAATGCCACGCGCTCTTCCTTACTGAGCAGGTTAAGCGTGAATAGTAAACGATGCGGAGGGGCTATCAACCGAGTTATTTATAGTCTCGTTTTCAATGGGCCGCAATGGTAACTCCTCCAGACACGAGATTTATAGCAAAACTTTAGCGACGGGTAAGTAATTTGCCTTTCATGCAAGTATGCGCATTCACACTTCACAAAAACGCAATTTAAGGGTACGTAGCTGGACAAGCGCCAGTGCCACCAGCAGCTCTGTATAAGCCGTAATTGTTGGAAAATGTTCGTCTTCCGTTAAGTGTGACCAGAGTATGATCCGTTAGAATAAGCAGGATCCAATCAATGAAGGGCTTCGAAATACGCACGAACCAATCAGAGAGCGATTAAGAGGATCTAAACGCGTTTACGTCCGTCTACGCGATTAGAGTGTCATTAATATAACTTTGGGTGGATTCGAGCGTGAAAATAAGCGCACGCCCAAAAAAATCACATTTGTAAAACCTGGTGTAGGCACATTTCAACACAACTTCCTCAGTATAAACCGCAATAACCTTATAAATGTAAGCGCGACAAACGCTGCCCTGAAACATCTGTGCATGGAGCATGCTAATCAACCTCGTACATATGCAATCACGATGCTGCAGAACCTCATTGGCTGGAAGAACAGCCTACCTCCTGACACGTCGAGACCCCGCCCCTACGTTCAAGAGCACTGCTGGAATAGCCCTGGAATGTGACGTTGGCTTAACCTGCAGGCAGAGAAAACCCACGCAGACACGAGGAGAACATGCAAACTCAAAGCACGGAGGACCCTGAACTTATTTCTTCATGTATTTCATTTTTCTGCATTTACTGATTTCAATGGCACAGCAAGCAACATGAAAGAAGTCCAGAAATGAACTCTGTCACTGTCACTTGTCCAAGTTGAGAGGGTGGGCTCAATCGAGTGCTGTGTTTTGATTGGTGACTTGTCCTCTGACACACTTTGACTAAAAACCTGACAGATGTAAAGCTGAATATACCCTAACTCATTTAACAACTGAAAGCCTCTCAAGATGTAGCTATACAGCCCACTCATTAGTGGGTTTGAAAAAAAAATTAAAAATTAATCGCATTTTAAGTTTGACTTTATTTAAAGGGGAAAAGACATATTATATGAGAAAAGTGAAATTAAATACTAAATATCTGAAAGAATAGCAACTGCCCTACACTCTTCCAAATGCCTGTTCTTAAATGGCACTTTACTGGGATGTGTGGCTCCCCACTAAGCCATTGTTTGACTAAGAACCATTCATTCTGCGAAGGGTCCTTTGGTTCTTGGAGCTTTGAAAAAGTATGTAATGTGTGCACAAAAGAGAAACCTTTAATGTCTACCTGCATACTAACAGGTGGAGAACACCTGAACTCAGCCTGGGTGACAGTATGCAGCAGGGGGCTTATTAAAATTAGGAGGCCATTGGGATTTTACAAAATTCTTATCTTTTCAAGGCTATTTATGGATCCTGATTTGGACCGAAAGAAAGGTTCTTTCTGAAACCTTCCTATGGAAGGTTCTTTAGGAACCCAACAATGGTTCCCCTATGGCTTTGCTGTGAAGGACCCCTGATTTTTAAGAATGTACTTCAAGGTATTTATAAGAAATGTGAAGATTTACTTCATGGCATAGAAGAGTTGTGTCACATATTTGAAATATTCAAATGTGGGCTTCAACGGCAATATGAAAAGTCTAAATATTCTCGATTGTCACAGAAATCTGTCATTTATCACCATCATAGAGGGCTCATAAAGGACAAAAGCTCAAAGAAACTTCATATTTGTAATCATTGACTTTGAAAACCATCTAAAAAGACACCCTACAAGTTGATGTTTGACGTTTGTCATTTTTAACTTTTTGAGCGTAACACTTAGGGGGATTGGACCACCGGTAAAGATTCAAATATCAAAAATATGTTCATATTCATGATCAGTAACTTCAAAGAAGCATAACAAAATACTCCACATGCCTATAGCAGTGGTCCCCATTTTTTTTTTTTTTACTTTTTTCCAAAAAGAGTAACTTTGACCCCTTGTGTCCCACTAAAGGGTGAACCTCTGGGGTCCATTGATGTGGCAGCACAACTTCAAGTCCATCCATCCATCCATTATCCAACCCGCTATATCCTAACTACAGGGTCACGGGGGTCTGCTGGAGCCAATCCCAGCCAACACAGGGCGCAAGGCAGGAAACAAACCCCGGGTGGTGCACCAGCCCAACAACTTCAAGTCCTTCTGTTCATTTTTCCTGAAGACATCTATTCTGCGGATGTCATTTCATGCACAAAACATGTTCCAAAAAATGATGGTTTAGAAGGACAAAAAACAGTGAGTTCATGTGCCCCTTGGTGGCCATAGCATGTCCTGGGGGTCGTTTCTGAAGTGCACCCACTTGAGTTTCATAAACTGTGCCCCGCCACGTTCAGAGCGCGTGCCCGTTAGGCTCCACAATCAGTCGCCTAATAGATTGACGGGCTCTGCTGCAGGGTCCAAACTGAAAAGGGACAAGTCCTCATGTTACTACAGACTGTTTGAGGTGACAGGAGCACCTGGAGGACTCGGCTATGCAAGGCATCTCCAAGAGCGGTGAAAGAGAAACGGGCGAAGGGGTCTGACACGGAGCACTGCGAACGCGTCTCCTGGCTGCTAAATCCCATCGGCTAAGAAGGCACGGCTGTCGGTGAGCCTCGATCTTAGGTTGGTTCATTTCTCAGTCAGGTGATAATGTGGCATATGGGTTGCCACCGACCCCGGGATGGCGTGTATGAGCAGAGAAAGGAGGAAAGCAGCTGGGAGCGGGAGGCGCCCACTTCCTTGTCGAACATCTGGGCTGCGTGGCAGAAGCGGCGCCCCTGAAGCTGAACGGTCCTTTAAAAGGCCACTCATCAGCAGTCGGTGTAAAGAGGCTGATTCCTTTCTTCCGTCTCATGCACCCCCTGGGTCGTTATAATTTCATTTTTGGGAAAACGACAAAACTGCAAGAACAAAACCAACAAATTACAAAGATATAAAAGTAACAGGAAACGCAGAATCCTTAATTATGGATTCGATATTAAGTCATTCATGATAAGTAAGATATCATGAGGTTCGCTCTCAGATCATCTGCTGGACTAAGCAGCTGCTGTAAGGGACGCATATACCCTGCCAGGTCTGACTTCACCACTGGGCAAAGTGAGATGAACGTCAGGCTAACGTTACCTTGGTGGCAAACTGCGAGGACCCGGAGATAAAAAAGAAGAAAATCAGCCAACGCAAACACCCAGTGTGGCACCTCGCGACACACCTGAACTGTGCTTTGGCGCTCCCGCGTTGCTAAGGAGGAGCTGCGCTTGCTTTACTGCACCTCTCTCTCTCGCGCGAGCGCGCGCTCACTTGAGCTTTCTCTCTGTGTCTCTCTCCCTCTCACTTGCGCGCGCGCGCCCTCTCTCTCTCTCGCTCTCTCTCTCTCTCTATGTCCGCCGTCCCCCGCACCGTTTCTCCACTTTATGGGTTTCTGACAGCGGCACTTGTTCTCCACATTTTCCCGTCTTTCCTTCCTGGTTGATCATAATGGCAGTTAAACTCATCTACTTCACTATCAACGGGAGGCCCGAACAAGCCGAGTTTCGAGAGGACTGTCCCGCTCAGGATGTCAAGGGTAGGTGTGTGTGTGTTTGTTCCTCGCCGTCGCACCTCTCCAGGTCAGACGCACGTCACTTCATTTTGCCCCTTGAAACCTTTTTTAGTGATGGAATAAGTGAAGGTGCACAATTCCAACAAGTCCGTTAAAAATAAATGTGTGCGGCGCTAACCTGTTGATTCCGGTGACGCGGTAGGCTGTTTTGTCCCGTCCGAGTGCCCGATGCCGCAATGGCACCTGGACTAGTGTGTCTTTGGGGTGACGGGATTTATTTAGTGATATTAAAACTGTAAAGAGAGGAGAGGAATGAAGGTCAGTAGGACCACCAAGACAGAATGCATGGCTGTGAATGAGAGGGAGGTCAGTGGAATGGTGAGGATGAGGGAGTAGAGTTGGTGAAGGTGGAGGAGTTTAAATACTTGGGATCAACAGTACAGAGTAATGGGGAGTGTGAAAGAGAGGTGAAGAAGAGAGTGCAGGCAGGGTGGGGTGGGTGGAGAAGAGTGTCAGGAGTGATTTGTGACAGACGGGTATCAGCAGGAGTGAAAGGGAAGGTCTACAGGACGGTAGTGAGACCAGCTATGGTATATGGGCTGGAGATGGTGGCACAGGAGACAGAGCTGGAGGTGGCAGAGTTAAAGATGCTAAGATTTGCATTGGATGTGACGAGAATGGACAGGATTAGAAATGAGGACATTAGAGGGTCAGCTCAGGTTGGGAGATAAAGTCAGAGAGGTGAGATTGTGTTGGTTTGGACAAGTGCAGAGAAGAGATGGGGGTATATTGGGAGAAGGGTACTAAGGACAGAGCTACCAGGGAAGAGGAAGGCCTAAGAGAAGGTTTATGGATGTGGTGAGAGAGGACATGCAGGTGATGGGTGTGACAGAACAAGATGACGAGGACAGGAAGATATGGAAGAAGATGATCCGCTGTGGCAACACCTAATAGAAGCAGCCGAAAGAAGAAGAAGAAGAAGAAGATTAAAACTGTAAAGTAAATCTTCCAACATGAAACGCATACTACTACTACTACTACTACTACTAATAATAATAATAATAATAATAGTACATTATTTATATAGCATCTTTCCCATTCATATAAATTTAATTCTGAGATATATCCAAGTTGACTGACTTTTTACTGATAAAAGAACATTTCATATAGCGCCTCGCACGTTGAGCTGCCTGTTAGATCACTTTACGAAAATGTCATAACGCGTACAGTGCGACTGAAGCCATATACACTCTGAGAGACAGGACGGGACTGACAAAGGACCACAGCTTAGCCATATTCAAATGGAAATGCAAGATGGACAATTTAATGACACATATGACCAGAGCCGTGCCTTCCAATTTGGGGCTTTCCAGGCTGATAGGAGGAATTAAGAGGGGCAGCGCTTGTGCTCTCAGTTCAGCCCCATTGCGCTACACTCTTAACAATCAATCTGCTAAAGCGGTTCTTCAGAGCGAGGCGGTAGGGGAAACCATCTTTGACTTCCAAAAGCAGCATCCATATGAAGTGTCCAGAAAGAACCTTCTGTTTATTTGGACCCATACATGACCATGAATAGACGGTAAGAGATTTGTGAAGTCCCAAAGGGTTCCTGATTGCATTCTGTCGTGTCTCGGTTCATGTCTGACATCTCTTTTGTTCATTTTCTCTCTTTTTGGCTTTGTCCGTGTACACACGCTGCCTGGGTTATGTTCCGTGTGTTTTGTGGGTGGTTCCCCAAGAGGCGGGGCCACCTGCCAATCACCCCCAGGATGTTCTCTCCACCCTGTCATGATTAGGGCTGCTGTGTGAGGGCTTGTAGGCTTTTCTTACTGTTGTCAGGGTCATGTTCTGCGTTTCTAGGGGTGTGGTCTCTGGGGTCATGACCCTGAATTAATCAGCAGACGAAATGAAAGGTCAGCATTTACATTGAGCTTTTTCCAATCTGCAGATAAAACCTTCTGACCCTTTCCTGAATTCTCTTTATGATTATTTTTGTTTCTTACCTAAATGTTGACTGTGATATTTGTCTCTCATATAGGTTTTGGTCACCTCGTTTTATTGTATTTTTGTTTTTCGACTTTGTTTTAAATAATTGTATTGAATTACTTGTTGGGAACTTCTTTATGGCTTTTGTGCTCTTTGGCGGCGCTTGTTCTTATTATTAGCTGGGGACTGACAGTGACATCCCCCTCTAATGGGCAGTTTTGGAAGTGCTCTTGGAACTTATTGAGACTTGTGTGCTTTGGGACTCCTCGTCTATGACACGTACAATAACTCAGGCTATCTTCAGGCTTTCCTGATCTGTTTTAAATTAGGGTCAGGCTCAGGTGGCCTACTACACATGACAGATTTCTGTTTTTGTCCTCAGATTAGTCAACAAAGGACCTATTTTATACACAAAAGTCCCTTCCTAGAATGAAATGGCTCTTTATCAAGAAATGGTGCTCTAAAGTAAAGTGCCATTTTAGACCCAGGATTTGAAGGTGTGGGCACACACAGAAGCTCTGTGGGAATTTTCAATGCTGATGCCATCCATCTTTCCTTGAGGATGTCCAAAATTCAGATGGGAACACTTGGAACTTCCATCATCAGAGCCCTGACGTCAATTGTGAAATCTAAACAAAAGAGTCAGTGGAAATGTTGGGGCTCCAGCCAGAAATGTCCCACTTCATGCACCATATTGAACAATTAAAAAAAAAGCAATCAATGTTAATACTGAAAAAAAAACTCCATTGAGGGAACTTAGGGGTCTTGCGCCCTCTGGTGGGTTAATACAGGAGTTCTGCTCGCGACAGGCTCAGGCTGTGAAGCACAAGATAGGGCGGGGACTGACGTAGGCAGGGTCAGATGTCAGACTCCTCCTGCATTTAGTAATCCTCCACTTATTGTGGAACATGGGATGGGGCAGAGTGTATGAGGTGGGCGGGGACTTGTGTGGACTGACCACACCCACATTCAGTATTCCCCCCCACGATGTCTGATGTCGGAATATAATGAAGGTATGACATTAAAATATGCATTTCCTAGTGAAACACGTGAGTCTTCAGTCGGAAACATTTCTTCGTCTTTGTCATTGTCGCATTCTGTATCCACACTTGACGCTCAGCAGATGTCGCTGCTTTTCTTTTTCTTCCTGCCATGTTACTTTGTTGACCGCTCACTTTGCCATAATAAACCTAGAAGCGCAGCTCAGTTTGCTGAGGTTATCGTTACATCCTACTACTGTTTGGATTTCCAGAATGTGCCAGGACAGAAGCTTTCAATTAAGACCAAGATGAAGGTTCTGGCCCCAGTAGTTTGCGAGTGATCACGTGACAGACAGACCTTAGCTTTTCCTATACGTATACAGTCAATTCTCTTTATGCACGGGGGTTACTTTCCTGATAAGCAGTGGAAACTGAAGCATGGATCCAGGGTTCTGGCAGGAGGACTGGTGAGGGGAGACAGGGTCAGCTGGACTGGCCAGCCCCTCACGGCTCAGTAATGATCTTCCTGCAAGTTCGCCTACCTAACCCTGGGTTCGACTTTTACTTCCTCTGTAGTCGAGACTGATCATCTTCTAGGCGTCCCACCAGAGGGACCATGGTGGTGCTGACCTCGCAAAACCGCCCAATCGGTAGAAGTGACGGCCGCAGTGTACAAAGGGCAGGGTGCAGGACTCAAACTTAACTGGGAATCCCTCATTTATAGGGACCAAGTGCCATTCCCCATCACAATTGGGGTGCAGCATCTTCCCCACACCTCTCGGCACAGCCCCGGACATCAAAGACCTCTCATTGTTGAATTTCGTGTTTTGCTGCTGCGCCCAAAGCCTTTTGGAGTTTTGTTGCTGCTGCACATGGCTGCAAATCAGCGTGGGGTGACTGCAGGTGACGCCCAATGGGTGGCACTTTTAGAGAGGTGGATAAGCAAATCCACGAGTACGGAATGTGCAGGTCCCGAGGATTTACTGGGTGCCGACTGAGCCGATTCACCAGTACTTACAGCATATCTTGATTTATTCCATTGTTTGGGTTAGCATTAGTGGCTTTGATGTGACTCCCGGTTTGAACCCTTGCTTGTTCATTGTCTGCGTCGTTTCTCCCAGTCCTTCTCATAAATTCTACTGAGTGGTCTTCTGGCCAGCACACCATCTTAAGGACACAACTGACCGTTCGAGAGAAATAACACAAAAATCAATTAGTCAACCAAAATGAACAAAAAATACTTTAGCACAAGAGGGCAAGGCCCGCCACATAACATCAACTTGGCAAGCGCACCAGGGGCTTCATGAGGACCCTCCACGTTAACTGCTTGCCTCTTGACCGTCTCCTTTTCAGAAGGCTGTCCAGGTGCTTTTGGCAGTTGAGCCTCGACATGAAAGGCGGAAGACGCGAATCGACATCTGGTGCCCACAGAGTGCGTACTTGAGGCCGGCGAAGGCAGCGGGTCCTGGAAAGACCACCTCATTGTGCACTCTGGAGTTTTTAAAAAGCTTTAAAGGCGCCATGTAAGGGGTTAGTCAGGAAAGTAAGAACGTGGGCGTTCAGTGCGCTGCGTGGAGGTGGGCAGCTGTGTGGGCTCAAATGAAAGGCTATGGTGAGGGGACCCTTCTGGGAATTGGGAGCTGTTATAAGTGGTGGCCAGCAGGGGTCGCTGCTCTGTTTTAATGTAAATAAAGCACCTGGATAGGAACACTGTATATAGCGCCTTCACAAAGTCCTCACACTCCTTCACCTTTCTTCACATGTTGTTCTGTCGCAGCCTTGTGCTAAAATCTTTAAATCCATTTTATACCCTCATCAAGCAAACCTCAGTGCCCCAATATGACCGAACCTAAACAGGAGTTTCTTAAAAATAAAAACCAATGAAATTTAACATGGACACAAGTATCCAGACCCTTTACTCAGCACTACATTGGAGCACCTTTGGCAGCCATTCCAGCCTGGGGGTCTCCTTGGGTTTGATGCCACAACCTTCACACCCCTGGATTTGGGGATTGCCTGTCATTCTCCTCTCTTCAGAGCCCCTCAAGCTCTGTCAGGTTGAATGGAGACCACCGGTGGATGGCTGTTTTCAGGCCTCTTCAGATTTGTTTGGCCGGGTTCAAGTCTGGGCTCTGGGTGGGCTACCTAAGCACATTCCCAGAGTTGTCCC
Organism: Polypterus senegalus; assembly: GCF_016835505.1. Lineage (NCBI taxonomy): Eukaryota > Metazoa > Chordata > Cladistia > Polypteriformes > Polypteridae > Polypterus > Polypterus senegalus. The sequence goes on along the minus strand of NC_053159.1, from coordinate 2,157,645 downwards.
TAAGCCACTCCTGTGTTGTCTATGGTTTGTGACCCTTCAGCCCAGTCTGAGATCCAAGGCGCTCTGAGCAGGTTTTCATTATGGACCTCTCTGGACTTTACTCTGCTTGGTTTTCCCGGACCCCATCTAATCTCCCAGTCCATGATTGTGCCACCACCACCCTTCATCGTTGGAGTGCTACTGTGGAGATCATGAGAGCATTTGAACAACCTGGACGAGATCAGGCCATTCAGACCAACAAAGCTTGCCAGTCCTGTCCACTCAAATCACCCCAAATGACATCAAGTTGAGTTTTAAAGGCCCCTAAAGTCCTCCTGTCTACCACCCTACTTGGTCACTTGTCCCATGCATCTGTGCTTCTTTGTGTGATGGAAAACTTCCTAATTCACCTTTAAGACGTTTCTGGCTGTGCCCCCGTGTTCTTGCTGAACTTATTTAAATATATAATATAATATAATATAATATAATATAACATAATAGAATCTATACTAATAAAAGGCAAAGCCCTCACTCACTCACTCACTCACTGACTCATCACTAATTCTCCAACTTCCCGTGTAGGTAGAAGGCTGAAATGTGGCAGGCTCATTCCTTACAGCTTACTTACAAAAGTTAAGTAGGTTTCATTTAGAAATTCTACACATAACGGTCAACAACATCCGCCATGTTGAACTTTCTTATTTATGGCCCCATCTTCACGAAATTTGGTAGGTGGCTTCCATGCACTAACCGAAAACGATGTACGTACTTATTTTGGTGGTATGATGCCACTGTCAGCCGCCATATTGAACTTTTCAACGGTCTTTGTTACTTATGGGCCCATCTTCAAGAAATTTGGTACACAGGTTCCCAACGCTAACTGAATCCTACTTACGTACATATATACGTCCATAGCCTGCAGCTCGGTCACCGTGTGAGGCGGCGTTGGGTCCGCCATCCCAACGCCTCCCATGTTGTTGGCTGCCTTCCTATATAAGTCCGTCCGTCGCTCCGGTCTCTACATTCCCTTCCTTGCTTCGCCACGGGATTCACGTCTCCCTACTGATAACTACAGCCTTTTTGTTTAATCCACGGCTTCTCCGCTGTTTAATTGCTCGTTTATTACGATTATAGTTATTGTGTAGGTATTTTAGACTTACTTTACATTGTTCAGGTCCCCATTTCCTTTATCATTCCAACCGTACCGCCATTAACATGTCTATCGAGGTGATCTCCATCGATCAAAGAACTGTCACTTACTGAGTGGTTTCCATGCCCAGAGATGCCGCCTGCCTTTTCCATTCTCTGTGTTACATATTGCACGGCCATATCAGGCTCACTCTTGATATCCATTGTGTCTTATGTATTGAATGACTGGACAGGTTCAAGGTGTGGACTGATGACGTACAGGAGATAATTAGACTACACAGGAGCACTAGAAGAGTCAAATGCTTAAGCCCTTCACCTATGGATCTGCATGTGAGTTGATGGCTGCCGCTGAATTGTTCGGTTGTCGCTTTCAAGTGTACTGAAATGGCCAAATATTTTACACCTTTCGACAACCGCCAATACCTCTTAAACATCTTAGACACACAGGTGACGATTTCAGTAGTGGACACTTTGATGTTTATGAATGTTTAAACTCTCAAAAGCTGGATGTGAAGTTATCGATGAAACCGGTTGTGTGCTTACAACGCTTGACAGATGCTCACTTCAACACAAGTCCTGCAAATACTGTCGTATTACTATTACTACTCATAATTGAAACAAACCATGAAACTCAAACCGATTACGACAGCAGCAATCCAAGCTGTGAGATTTGAGACAAGATTACTGTTCACATGGCCGACTGTACGTTACATGCTCAAGAGTAAGCTCAGCGCACAGCTTGGTCAGATTACAACCGGAGGGCCGAACTCACAATGTGGTATACAAAGAGATCCTTAACAAATAATTATTGGGATATTTTATCTCAATTTAAAAAGGTTTAATTTTCTTCTTAATAAAACTTTTAAGGCAGTACTTCGCTGCTGCGAAGTGCGGGTATTTTGCTAGTCTGCCATAATATAACATAACATAATATAATAAAATATAACATAATATAATATAAAATAATATAATTTAACATAACATAATATAATATAACATAACATAACATAACATATCATATCATATCATATCATATCATGGGCGGCACGGTGGCGCAGTGGTAGCGCTGCTGCTCGAGTTAGGAGACCTGGGTTCGCTTCCCAGGTCCTCCCTGCGTGGAGTTTGCATGTTCTCCCCGTGTCTGCGTGGGTTTCCTCCCACAATCCGAAGACATGCAGGTTAGGTGGATTGGCGATTCTACATTGGCCTTGGTGTTTGTGTGTGTCCTGTGGTGGGTTGGCACCCTGCCCAGGATTGGTTCCTGCCTTGTGCCCTGTGTTGGCTGGGATTGGCTCCAGCAGACCCCCGTGACCCTGTATTCGGATTCAGCGGGTTAGAAAATGGATGGATAACATATCATAACACCAGCAAAATACCTGCGCTTCGCAGCAGAGAAGTCGTGTGTTAAAGAAGTAATGAAAAAGAAAAGGAAACATCTTGAAAATAACGTAACATGATCGTCAATGTAATTGTTTTGTCACTGTTATGAGTGTTGCTGTCATATATACACACACACACACACACACTTATAAAAAATATATACATATACATATCTACATATACACACATCTACATATATATACATACACACACATACTGTACATACACACACACATATATAAACTGCTCAAAAAAATGAAAGGAACACTTTGAAAACACATCAGATCTCAATGGGAAAAAGAAATCTTCTTGGATATCTATACTGGTATAGACTGGGTAATGTGTTAGGAACGAAAGGATGCCACATCGTTTGATGGAAATGAAAATGATCAACCTACAGAGCCCTGAATTCAAAGACGAGTGAAAAAATGATGTGGCAGGCTAGTCCATTTTGCCCAAATTGTAGGCAGCACTTTGTATGGCCCCTGTGTTCTTGTATACATGCCTGACAACATCGGTGCATGCTTCTAATGAGATGACAGATGGTGTTGTGGGGGATCTCCTCCCAGATCTGGACCAGGGCATCACTGAGCTCCTGGACAGTCTGAGGTGCAACCTGGTGGCATTGGATGGACCAAAACATAATGTCCCAGAGGTGTTCTATTGGATTTAGGTCAGGAAAGTGTGGTGGCCAGTCAATGGTATCAATTCCTTCATCCTCCAGGAACTGCCTGCATACTCTCACCACATGAGGCCAGGAATTGTCGTGCACCAGGAGCCACTGTACCAGCATAGGGTCTGACAATGGGTCCAAGGATTTCATCCTGATACCTAATGGCAGCCAAGGTGCCTTTGTCAAGCCTGTAGCGGTCTGTGTGACCCTCCATGGATATGCCTCCCCAGACAATCATTAACCCACCACCAAACTGCTCATGCTGAATGATGTTACAGGCAGCATAATGTTCTCCATGGCTTCTCCAGACCCTTTCACTTCTGTCACGTGCTCAGGGTGAACCTGCTCTCATCTGTAAAAGCACAGGGCACCAGTGGTGCATCTGCCAATTCTGGTATTCTATGGCGAATGCCAATCGAGCTGCATGCTGCTGGGCAGTGAGCTCAGGGCCCATTAGAGGACATGGGGCCCTTGGGTCACCCTCATGAAGTCTTTCTGGTTGTTTGGTCAGAGACATTCACACCAGTGGCCTGCTGGAGGTCATTTTGTAGGGCTCTGGCAGTGCTCATCCTGTTCCTCCTTGCCCAAAGGAGCAGATACTGGTCCTGCTGATGGGTTATGGACCTTCTATGGCCCTCTCCAGCTCTCCTTGAGTAACTGTTTGTCTCCTAGAATCTCCTCCATGCCCTTGAGACTGTGCAGAGAGACACAGCAAACCTTCTGGCAATGACACGTATTGATGTGCCATCCTGGAGAAGTTGGACTACCTGTGCAACCTCTGTAGGGTCCAGGTATCGCCTCATGCTACCAGTAGTGACACTGACTGTAGCCAAATGCAAAACTAGTGAAGAAACAGTCAGAAAAGATGAGGAGGGAAAAATGTCAGTGGCCTCCACCTGTTAAACTTCATTCCTGTTTTGGGGTCACCTCATTGTTGCCCCTCTAGTGCATCTGTTGTTAATTTCATTAACACCACAGCAGCTGAAACTGATTAACAACCCCCCTGCTACTTAACTGACCAGATTAACATCCCATAAGTTTCATTGACTTGATGCTATACTCTGATTAAAAAGTGTTCCTTTAATTCTTTTGAGCAGTAAATATATACACACAGACACATATATACATATATATACAGATCTACATATATATACATATCCACATATATATATATATATATACACATACATACATACATATATATCTCCATATATATATATATATACTGTTTATAGCAAAATCCCCGAGCTTCACAGCGACAAAGAACTGCTTTTAAATTTTTATTAAGAAGAAAAGAAAACCTTTTTAAACTGAGGGAAAATATCCCAGTAACTCTGTTAAGGATCTTTGTGTACCACGTTGTCAGTTCAGCAGTCTGGTTGTAATCTGACCAAACTGTGCACTGAGATTACTTTTGAGAATACAACGTATAGTTTTGTCCAGGAGGAAAGCAATGTTGCCTCAAATCAATGGCATCGTTTTGTAGGGTCTGTCCCTGAGACTTATTAATTGTCATCGCGCAGCAGAGCCTTACTGGAAATTTGAGGCATTTGAATTGAAATGGGAGATCAGAGGGTATAACGGTGATGCCAGGAATACATTCAGAGTGTGGCGCTCTGCTGTTTTTTGTGTAGCTGCCTTCTCACAGCTTCTCCGCTGCTTTATAAATGAACGCCATATAAGGCCATCGTTTCTCCTTGCTTCGCGGTTCTGTACTGTTTTATTGTTCATTTATTATGATTCTTATAGTTATTGTGTAGCTATTCGCGACTTACTGTACTGTTCAGGTAACCATTTCCTTTGTTTAATCCGCGGCTTGTACGCTATTTTTTGTTCATTTACTACGATTATAGATATTTATTGATTCCCTTCTTTAGCTGACTGCCTGCTCATATAAGACGCTCCGCTGGTTTTTTGTGTAGCTGCCTTCACACGGCTTCTCCGCTGCTTTATAAACGAACGACATATAAGGCCATCGTTTTTCCGTGCTTCGCCAAGGAAGCTGCCTTTTTATTTAATCCACGGGTTCTCCACTGTTTTATTGTCTGTTTATTACGATTATTATAGTTCTCTTTATATATCACGGTGGTAATATGACGAAGCTGCACGAGCTCACTCTTGAGAATGCAACGTATAGTTTTGTCCAGGAGCCTGAAATCAATGGCATCGTTTTGTAGGGTCTGTCCCTGAGACTTATTACTTGTCATCGCGCAGCAGAGCCTTACTGGAAATTGGAGGCATCTGAATTGAAATGGGAGATCAGAGGGTATAACGGGGATGCGAGGAATACATTCAGAGTGTGGAGAAACTTTGGAGACAGGGTGTGTATTAACTTGTGGATTTTTCTGTGAGTATTTGGTGGCAGCGTGACGAAGTTGCGTTCGCTGTGGAGCTCAGCTCGGAGCATATTCTTTTCCCACCTTGTCAATTGTGTAATGCGTTTTTTGAGCAGGTTTGATGCATAGAAGTGATCACTCGTACTGCGTTCAGTCAGTTCACGTGCGCTGCTCTCTTGTGTGATGTTGCGATGTCCACGGCTTTATTTATTGTTAGCTAAGACTCGACACTTAAACGTTTCACACTACAGCAATTTTAACTCTGTTACAAAGTGATCCCAAAGTCTCGTTTATACCTCGTGTCTTCTCATTAAACTTGTATCTCGCCAATAAAGTATTCGTCAAAGGCATGACAAACGGCAGCGGGAACGTGTCTATAAACTTAATTTACACTTACGGTTTACACCGTGCTTTGTTTCCGCAGTAGCTGCGTTTATGAATAAGCTTGTATGCGTTTTTGTTCAGCGCTCCTTGGGAGCTCCTCCTTCTTTTCTACGTACTGCGGTCACAGTCAGTTCACGTGATTACGTGGGAGGCGTGATGATGTCACACGCAGCTCTGCCCCCCCACGGCCATCGAGCTGAAGTCCATTACAGTATATGGAGAAAAATAGGTTCCAGTTATGACCCTTACGCGTAGAATTTCGAAATGAAACCTGCCCAACTTTTGTAAGGAATGAACCTGCAAAATTTCAGCCTTCTACCTACACGGGAAGTTGGAGAATTAGTGACATTGGAAAGTTCAATATGGCGGCCAACAGTGGCGTCATACCATCGAAATAAGTACGTACATCGGTTTTGGTTAGCGCAGGGATGCCGCCTACCAAATTTCGTGAAGATGGGGCTATAAAAAAGAAAGTTCGACATGGCGGACGTTGTGGACCGTTATCGACCGTTATGACCGTTACGTGTAGAATTTCGAAATGAAACCTGCTTAACTTTTGTAAGGAAGCTGTAAGGAATGAGCTGCCAAATTTCAGCCTTCTACCTACACGGGAAGTTGGAGAATTAGTGACGAGTGAGTGAGTGAGGGCTTTGCCTTTTATTAGTATAGATAACATAATATAACAGTGCGTAAAACGCGAAGTTTATTCTTGCATTATTTTTTATTTATTTATTTATGTATTTGCTACACATGGCCTGTATCTTAACATGCTGAGTTTCACCACAATTACAGAGACAGCATGATGAAGATGATGATGATGATGACGACTTCTTCTTTGAGCTCCTCCACGCTATGCCGTAAACGTGCGCGAGTTTCTTGATGGACAATTACCCTGCTGAGGTAGGCAGGTTGACGAGGGCCAGTGGAATGACCACCATGATCACCAGACCTCACCCCAGTGGTCTTCTTCTTTTGGGGTGTTGTCAAAGATGAAGTCTTTTCATGAGCACCACATACTGTGGATGATACTAATGGCTTCATAAGAGAAGCATGTCCAGAAACAGGTGACCCTGAAGAACTGTGTGCCAAAGTGTGCTTGAGTGTAGTGAGGAGACTACAAGATCGTGTAAATAATGAAGACCAACAGCATGAGGTCCTACGAGATTGTGCCTAAGGCCACTGTGCTACTGTGCCATTCCTTTGAATTCATAAAGCTGTCATAATTCCCATAACCTGCGTGTCTTTTTCCATACAGACACCTGTAAACCTACTTTTGCCCACCCCTGTATAACACAATAGAACTGAATCAAAGTGAGTTTACTGAACAGGAGGCTTGCGTGAGTTGTCGCTGTTATCAGCGGGGTGTGTGTGCCCCTCTGTGTGATTTGTATTCCCATTTATTTCCATTCTAGTAATCCACATTGCCGTTGTGTACATTTGGCCACCATAAACCATGAAGGACCCACCGTTCAGCTGTGTGTTGTTACCGTTTATTACACAACCAAAGGTCGGCCTTATCAAACTCTGTTGACTTTCATAATAAAGATGGACTGCCGGCTTAGATTTGTTTAATTACAAACAGCAACTGCGCTCACTGCCACATCCACCGGCCCTCACAGTTCAGGATTCGATTGTTTTTTTCTTGCTATTTTTTTTTTTTTCCCCAATAGTTTGAAACAGGAATTTGGGGGTTAAACTTTAGCCAGTTGGATTTGAATGGGGACAAAATCATTTAAAACAATGTTTGGTATTCTTTGGACATTGTGGCACAATCTGCTTTGAATTCTGAGTGGGTCCCCATCTGTCCTCCTCGGCACTCCAGGGGTCTCATTTATAAAACGTTATGTGGATTTGAGTGTGAAAATATGTGCTCACCAAAACACAGGAAAGTGTCATGTCACGCTCTAACAAATTTAATCCAGACCAGGGCCACAGGGGTTTGATGGAACCCATCCCAGCTAGCACTGGGCACAAGGCAGGACTAAACCTTCAGCTCATAGCAGGACAAATGCACACACACCAATTTAGTGTCACCAGTTCACCTAAGCTGCATGTCAGTGGACAGTGGAAACCCACACAGACACCTGGAGAACATGCAGACTCCACACAGGCGGGACCCCGGACACGAACCCTGGTCTCTTTACTGTGAGGGAGCAGCGTTACCATGGCACCACTGTGCCAGCCATCCCATTGAAATGTCACGTCATGTTCTAATGCATCCAGACCAGGGTTAGTTTGGAGCTGCAGCCCATCACATCTAACATTGGGTGCAAGGCCAGAACAAACCCTGGATGGGCACCAGTCCATCAAAGGGTAACAGGAACATGTGTACAGCAAAAAAAAAAAAAAAAATCAAAATTATAAAGCCTGGCATACGCACGTTTCTACAAAATCTCCCCTTCATAAATCACAATCACTATCTATCTATCTATCTATCTATCTATCTATCTATCTATCTATCTATCTATCTATCTATCTATCTATCTATCTATCTATCTATCTATCTATCTATCTATCTATCTATCTTATTATAGAGTGCCTTTCCTATCTATCTATCTATCTATCTATCTATCTATCTATCTATCTATCTATCTATCTATCTATCTATCTTATTATAGAGTGCCTTTCTATCTATCTATCTATCTATCTATCTATCTATCTATCTATCTATCTATCTATCTATCTATCTATCTGTCTATCTTATTATAGAGTGCCTTTCAGAGCCATCTATCTATCTCATCACATCCACACCCAATGCCCTATGATTAAGGTTTTCCGACCTGAACTCCAATTGTTTGTCTGAATCATTCGATCTCGTGAGTCGGTCGTCTCCTCTGGATTTTCCATTTGTAAGCCTTGAGTAAATAAAGAGGGGACATTATTAGACGTTGAGAGGTCTGCGTAAACAGAATTTTTACAACGTCCTATAAAACTCAGTAATTCCTCTTCAGAATGGCAATTAGCAATTGGCACGTCATGACAGGCAGAATTAAGGCCTGACGAGGAGACCAAATGGGTGGTCCAAACAGCAAAGCAGCCCCCAGATGCCCGCTCTTCTGCAGAGCCTGTCCGATGTCGTGTTGCTGCTTTGACTTTAGGTGACAAGTCTGATTTTTTTTCTGCGTGTCTCACACTGAGCTGTGCTGTCCGGGGCTGCGCTCTCTGCCTCTTGGTCCAAGTTGCCATTTTTAATATCAAATGCTGTTCCATCCTTCTGGTTTTGGATCATTTTGTTAGAACTTGGGGCCACAGGGAGCAACTCTTCTTCCAATTCAGAATTCTTGAGGCCTCTGTGCTGCTGAGAACACTCCGAGCTTTATAAATGGTTCTGCCCCCTTTACCCTGATCTGTGCCAGACCCCAGTTTGATTGTGGAGGTCTTCAGAGAGCTCCTTGGACTTCAGGTCCTGCTTGTTGTCCTGACATGCAGTGTGAATTGTGGGACCCTCTTCTCTAGGTAGGTCCACATGTGCCTTTCTAAAGGACATCCAATCAGTTCATTTGGCCACCGGTTGACTTCACTGAGGTTCTAGAAACATCTCAAGGGGAATTCAAGTAAACAGGGGGCACCTGAGCACAACATGGAGGGCCACATGAAAGGGTCTGAGCACTTCTAGGAAGGAGAGATTGGCGTTTTGATTTTTAATACAGTTACCAAATCTTTCTGTAAACTTGTCTTCAGTCTGACGTGATGGCTTACTGAGTGTAGACTGGTGGACAAAAAAATAGCAAAATGACCCATTTAAAATGAAACCTACCACACAATAAGGTGTGCAGAAAGTGAGGGTCCCTGAAGAGTTTATGAATCTGCACAACGGGGGGCACAGCCAGAGAGGACTGACCCCTCAAGCTCTTCTCAGCAACTAAAATCCAATGGCCTGTATAAATGGCCACCGACAACCCTCTGGAAGGATCCTGGCTTGGATCGGCATATGGACTTGGTGAAGGTGGGCTCAGAAGGGGGTAACTCTGAACTGGCAGCACCCGCTGTTGTTTTGGTTACTTCATCCTCCTCCTCCACCTCCTCCTATACATGAGGTCTGTCCAAAAAGAAACAAAACTTCTTAAATAGGGCGCCATCGAGCAAACGTAGCAGATTCGGGATAGTGGTGGTGTGTAATTACCGTATCTACGCAGATAAGTTCTCCGTCAGATAAGTCAGGACTTGATTTTATCGTCTAATTTCCGGTATTTTATAATGCCAGTCATATAAGTCGAATGCGGAAAACTCACGCTATTGATTATGATTATGATGGGATTCTGATATGCTAATGCCCACCTGAGAGAGTAACCATGGGGCACACGGCCTTTCTGGTTTCTATGTATTGTGCCTACATGACCACACGGTAATACCCAAACTATTCTGAAGCGACGTTTGCACTGTTTTGTGTTTTTTGTATCTCACACCCTCATACAACTTTATCGTAAGAGCATCCTTATCTATGATGGAGCGTTCGATCAGAAGAAAATTTGAAGCTGGTTTTAAATGAAAAGTCGATGAAGTGGTGAAAGAAATTGGTGTCTGCGCTGCTGCATCAAAATTCAATGTGTCTGAGAAACTGGTGTGAGATTGGAGGAGGCAAGACGATGTAAAAAAAAAATTAACTCGTATTTTTGAACGAGCGTATAATACGAGGTCTAATTTTATGATTGATTTTTCGGGTTTCAAGACCCCACTTATACGTGAGTACATATGATAAATCCTAAGATGTCAGACAACTGTCTCGTGAAGCCTAAACAAGCCCCCATGCTTCCTGACGGACCAGCGCTGCGTGAAGAGTTAACAGCTTAACCGGAGTGTCGGCCCTTTTTTCCATTCTGATTCAACACGTAGAACAAGAGACATCAGACAGACGACTTCCTGATTTTTCACCGTTACTTCACTCATTGGTTGATTTGGTTGTCGGCTGTCCTGCATACAAAACCCGCCCCTCCGACTAACGAGGAAATCAAACCTGTCTGATTTGGTCCCAGCCAGTCGCAGGCTAGTTGGTCTCAGTCGTTAGGTACGGAGGTGGACAAGTTTGTGGGTCCCTTAGAGCTCGCTGAAGAAGTGCCGCATGCTGATTCTTCATTATCTGTCACATCACCAGCACATAACATCGCAACTTTCATAGCCTGTGTGGCGGACCATCGGGGGCCTGTAAAGGAAGGACCAGGGAAGAGGACACTTTCAGGGCAATACTTTCCCCGAAGCACGAGAGGGCAAAGGCTCACAGCGGGGCCACGGGATTGGAGCTTAGAAGTTCAACCCTGCTGGGGCCCGTGGCCACCACCAGGGGGCGCCTGGACAGTTTCTGAGCCCAGGGTTGCAGCCGGAGCAAGATCTGGGAGCACCTGGAGCACTTCCTGAGTTTCCTATAAAAGGGGCCGCTTCACTCCATTCGGGGAGCCAGAGTCGGGAGGAGGTGGACGAAGCCTGCTGGGAGAGGAGTGAAGGCAGCAGAGGAAGAGAAGAAGAAGAAGAAGAAGAAGAAGGTCCTGTGTTTGCTTATTGGTGCTGTGAGCGTGGGAAACAGGGGAAAGTGTTGCCCACGTGGAAAAGAAAATGAACATGTGTGCTGGGCAGTAATTGTGTCTGCCTCTCTGTGTCGGGTAGGGTGGCTGGTACGCCCCCTGGTGGTCCACATCTGTTATTTATACGGCGCCTTTATAAAGGCTTCACCCTCACATTTTGTTGTTCTGCACCATTGAATTGACGTGGATTAAAGATGACACAGAAGAGGACTCTTTAATGTCAAAGTGACAGAAGATCTCTGCAAAGTGGACTTAATGAATGACAAAATATACAACACCAAAAACTTCACGGCATGCAGTAAGTGTTCGCCCCCTTTATGTGACAACTCACTGGTTTTCGAATGTCACATGATTAGATCAATGGAGGTCCCCTGTCTGGATTAGATTTGAAAGTCCATCTCCTGTGGGTCATGAGGCGGCCTTGTGATGCCCCAGTGCCCACTGCTATGGCACTACTTCCGGTTGGGCATCTTGTACTGTAGTTTGTAACTGGGGATTGACAAAGGCGAGTAAAGAGGCAACCACTGGTTTGGTTTTTTTTGTGCAAAACGTTTTCAGTGCAAGTTGTCAGGGCAGCTGAAAATCTTATCAATAAATAAAAATGAAAATCCCACAAGCAGTCTATTCCCAGTTAAGATGGATAGATGACCGTCCTTCCCAGGATATCTGCCCCTTACAGCCCAGGACAAGAAGCCACCACAGAAGGATGCCCATCTGACAGGTCACGATGCCTGCTGCTCCCTGCCTACCAGACAGATGGACATGAGGAGTGGGAGGGGGGCTTCCACCCAGTACACCAGGCTCTGGTTTGGACAACCACAGGGCAGTATGGGAGTTGTAGTTCTGGAGGGCAGCTCTGTTGGGGTCCTTTGGTCAGCCTGACCCAGGAGTGCTTTCTGGGTGTAATGTCATACTCCCTGGTCCAGAATGAAAGAGGTAGAAGACAAGTGTGGTAGACTGTGACACTTCCATCAGAGCTCCATGAACTTTCTAGATCATTCTACTCAGTGATGGCTCCAATGTCTTCTGTGCACTTTCCAGCCCCCTAACTCTGATGTTTAGTTGTCTACCATGAAACTTGTAGGCCAAGGCAGGACACCTCTAAACCAGGGATGAAACACTGATGATTAGTTAGGAACTCTAGGACGTCCTGGGGCATTTTCAGGATTGCTGAGACTCTGCTTGGACAGCCATATCTCACCAGACCTCCTCCACAATTCTGACACACTCGCTGCATGCCACATGAATGTCTCAAATTATTATATCCAAGGAGACTTGCAACATTTGAGATACAATTGGTTGCATTTATTTTGCCTTTTCCAGTCCGAGCGCAGGCAGGTGAAGAGACTTGTTCAGAGTCACATGGTGTGAGCGGTGGGATTTGAATGTACAACCTGGGGGTTTGAGGTCCACAGCCTTAACCACTGCACCCCATTGCCTGCCAGATATGGCACCCTCGCCAAGGGAGATGCATGCCTCCACTCACCTGTCCATTCTCGGAACTGATTTTGCCCACTACTGGGTCCCAGGATGCTGGAGCCCATTCTGACGTCAAGAGGCACAAAGCAGGAGCGAAAACTGGCAGGGCTAAGCAGCTGATACTGACATCGGGGTTTGCTTAACAGGTGGCTTACCTGACTCAGCAGGAGTGAGCGTGTGCCACACAGTGGACTGGCATCCCATGCAGACTTGGCTCCTGCCTTGTGCCCAGTGCTGCTAGGAGAGGCTTCAGCCACACATAAAACTGAAATGTTAAAGCAATATTCAGCAAAAGGATGTGTGAGGATTAACATGAATGTGTGTAGCAGACGCCCACACTGCCACAATTTCTAATATTCATAATAAAAATCCAAACTCCCAGTTGCTCGAGCGCAGTGCGGAGGCAGGCAGGGGGCGGCTTGCTTCTTGTTGTTCACTCTTTTGTGTCATGTCCAGTGCTGGAGTGAGTGGGATGCAATTATTGTTATGAAACAACGATAAAAAAGATATGAGAATGTCAACCTGCTTCAGGGAAAAAATAAATAAATAAAAAAATGCCTGGCGTGCCAGCTGATGAGGTGACGAGCTTAAAGGACCCTCCTGGGCACATTAGAAACTACTTGTGGATGCTGATATGGAAGGGAAGGCTTACACGGCCAGACTTTCAGCTCCATTCGTTTAGACTGGGACCTGCAAAAAATGTTACAGCAGAGCCTGAAGACATCCCGGGGGGCATCCGAGTTGTTATGAAGAACATCACAAAAGATATCCAAAAAAAAAAGGGAAGACCAGGACCTCACCAGTCTGCTCCAAAGTAGGCCTCACCTCTCAGGAAGCCGGACCCCAAACTCTAGAGGCAGGCGTCCAGGCCCAAAATGGGGTACTGGCTTTAAAAGTGCAATAATCCATATAAAGGTTCTAAAGAAACAAAAATATACACTGAAAGGAGAGGATGAGCATAAACCCCTGGCCTAAGGAGACAAAGAGAAATGAAGAATCTTTATAAGTGAAGAGGATATTTACAGCGCCCTTTCACTTTGTACATATTTTGCTAAATTCATTTTTCCCTCCTCAAGCAACACTCAATACCTCAGAATACCAAGAATTTCTGTAAATTTATAAGTTGAAATATCCATCAACACAAATATTCCAACCCTTTACTCGGCACTTTGGCAGCCATTCCATCCTGGAGTCTTCTTTGGTTTGATGTCACAGGCTTTGCACTCCTGCATTTGGGGATTGTCTGCCATTCATCTCCGCAGATCCTCTCATGGCCTGTCAGGTTGGATGGAGACCATCGGTTGGCAGATATTGTCCGGTCTTACCAGTGATGTTTGACCGGGTTCAAGTCTGGGCACCAGCTGGGCAGGTCTAGAACATTCACTTTTGTTCTGCTGTGTTGTCTTTGCCTTATCCAGGTGGCAGAAGACCCTTCAGCCCAGTCTGAGGTTCACAAAGCTCTGAGCAGGTTTTCACTAAGGATATCTTTGCACTTTACTCCGTTCAGCTTTCCCTCAACCCGGACTCGTCTCCATTGTCACCGCCACAGGTGACGAAGCCACGGGTGATGAGCAGTCCCTGGTTTTCTCCTCAGATGTTCATTTCATCAACAACAACAATAATATTTATTTCTAGAGCACATTTTCATACAAATCATGGAGCACAAAGGGCTTTACAGGGTGAAGAAAGAGAAAAAAAAGACAACATATAAAAAATAAAATTAGGCAATACTAATTAACATAGAATAAAAGTAAGGTCCGATGGCCAGGGAGGACAGAAAAAATAAATAAAATCTGCAGGGGCCACAAGACCACCCAGCCCCACTAGGCATTCTACCCAACATCAACGACCTCCTTGTATTCAGGGTGCACATGGAAGAACTTGACGATGACGGTCATGTGGACCTCTGGCCTTAAATCCATCAATGGAGGGACAGCACGGTGCTTTGATCAGGCGGCGGTGGCACAGATTGGCACCACAGAAAACTGGTAAAAGAACAGCAGAGAAAGTAGGGGTTGGTACGGATTTCGGAGCCACCAGGAATGATATTGATAATTAGATGCACATACAGAGCATCAGGATTAAGCTAAAATGAAGCTATGAGAGAGCCATGTTCTAACAATGAGTTTTTAGCAGTTTTTTAAAGAGTTCCACTGTACTAGCCTGGTGAATTTCTATCGGTAACCTCGTATTCCAGATTTGAGGTGCATAACATTTGAAGGTCGCCTCACCACTTCTTTTAAGTTTAGCTCTTAGAATAATAAGCAGATACTTATTAGAAGATCTATCAAATTACAAATGTCATCAAAAACATTTCTATCACTGGGATGTGTCAGCTTTTTATTTTGCATTAATTTTCAAATTCCTGTTTTTGCTTTTGTCATTCTGGGGCGTTGAGTTTTTGTTTGATGATGGAAAAAATTAATTGAAATAATTTTAGATCAAGGCTGCAACAGAACAAAATGTGAATTTCCCCTTGGGATTAATAAAGTATCTATCTATCTATCTATCTATCTATCTATCTATCTATCTATCTATCTATCTATCTATCTATCTATCTATCTATCTATCTATCTATTATATAGTGCCTTTAATTCTATCTATCTATCTATCTATCTATCTATCTATCTATCTATCTATCATATAGTGCCTTTCACTCTATCTATCTATCTATCTATCTATCTATCTATCTATCTATCTATCTATCTATCTATCTATCTATCTATCTATCTATCTATCTATCTATCTATCTATCTAAGCTTTCCTAGGATTCATTTCAATTACAGGCAAGGAAACAGGCTGAAGAATAAACGGTTGGTTCATTTCTGTTAATGTAACCGCTCTCCACTCTTTGTTCTTTTCCAGACTTGTTTCGTGCAGCGGCAGAAGCAGGACCTCACGACATCCTCAAGTTGTACAACGCCCAAGGAAACATCATTAACATCTCCCCGAAGCTGGAGTGCAACAATCCACAGAACCTCTACAAGCTCGAAGTGGTTGCTGCGGACCACTGCGAGCCATTAGGTAGGCATCATGGGGGTCCAAACTCTCTCCTCGCTATGTTGAAATCACGGGTGTCGAACTCCGGGCCTGGAGGGCCTCAGTGGCTGCAGGTTTTCATTCTAACCATCTTCTTCATCAGTGAGCTGTTTTTGCTGCTGATTAACTCCTTTTGCTTTGGTTTTAATTAACGTGACTCGGAGCCCCTTAGTTGTTTCTTTTTCCTTAATTGGCAGCCAAACAATAAGGAGACACAAAACGAGCAGCTCGCCTCACACAATATCTGAAAATAAAGAAAGGTGGCAGACTCGGTGAGGTTGATCTCTCGGGGCACTGAAACACTTTGACGATGTTCTTAGAAAAAACAGAAAAATCAACAGTTTTGGAAATGTCTGCTGTGGCAGAATGAGAGCAGCGACAAGCCGTGGAGTTGAATAACGAGATTAATTAATGGCAAGAATCGGCTTCTCATTAAGAAACAGGTTGGAGTGAAATTGGAGTTTGAAACCCCAGTTTAGCTGCTCATCTGTCGGCTCGTTTCACGTCTTATTTCTATTTAATGATGAAACGAATCAATTCAGAGGATTGAATCCTTAAAAACAGGGGGCTATTGAAATGAAGGGAAAAGGAGCGAATTAGCAGTGAAAACTGATTAGGAGAAGGGTGAGAATGAAAAGCTGCAGCCACCAGGCCCACCAGGCCCGGAGATGGACACCCCTGCTCTAAATGAATAAGACGGGCAGCTGCTTATGGGAGACACCCCACTGACACCCCGCTCATTTTCTTCAGGTGATCTGGTGAAAACGTCTCCAGAGTCAGGGCTGTCTGTGTCTCCTGTAGTTAACCAGCAATAAAAATCTAAAATGGAGGAGAAGTTCTGAGGAGGTCCTATGGATGTGTTTCTGTTCCCTTGGAAACGTCATTAATAGTGTTGAGCGAAACGATTAGCATGATCCTGAATTGAGAGCAGAACTTAACAGTTTTGTGTCGCAGAAATAATTGTAAGCAAACGACGATTTATCACAAGTGGATTTCTGCCATTAGCTCGTATATTTTCCTCTCATCTGCAACCTTTTCTTACGCATAAAAAAGCATTAAGGGGGGGGATTATTCCAGTAGTGAGCAAAGTGGGGGGCGCGGCTAGAGAGTCCTTACTGGTTAGCACTTCTCTGCTGCTAAGATGTGTGGCTGCCGGCGAGTCTTCGGAAGGATCCTGGCTTGGATCAGCTTATAGAGGAGGAGACGGGAGAGCAGATTGGGTTACCATTGACCTCAAATGAGCTGCGGGCGGTGGAACTGGCAACGTGGATATGTTTGTAGGCAGAACACGAGGCACACGGGAGAGCATTGTATCGAGGTTGGGATTAGAAGACAGCCGAGGAAGGAGACAGCACTTTTGGTTACGGACTAACACTTAGGGAGCAAAACTCCTTGCTTTGCACCACAAATAAACTTTTTAAACCCACAATGAACTTCTTTTAATGAGTTTTGTGTTCAGCAACTTGGAAATCCCATACACAGAGAGTTTCAGGGCAATTTCACAAACATGTATGCACATGAAAGTTTACTAATTGCTAATAAGGAGGAAATGACTAATAACGGTCAGCTTGAACGTGGACTTTGAGCTTTATTACCAGGCAACATAGTGACTAGGAATTTCCATTCAAGAATTAAACAACGCAATACACAAAACGTGACACCATCACAGTAAACACACATCTATAAAACCAGATGGACGCTGAAGAAGAATATATATATTAGGGGAGTCTTGACTGCATGAGAGACGCGTGGTCCCAATACCAGAGAGCACTCAGAGGTGCAAGGAACCGTTTTTTCGCTGACATCATCTCAAAAAACTCTGGCAATCAACGTGTCTTATACAAAACACTAAATGCTGTCCTCTCTCCAGCCGTAACCGTTTTCTGCTCTTTGTAATCAGATCCTCACATTTTTTCTGGATAAGGTCACGAACATTAGATCCCAGATCTCCATTTCTTCTTCTGGCTCTGTTGATTTAGCCGCTCCTGCGCACGGTTCCCTCACCAGCTTTGAACCCATTTCGCTCCCCCATCTGGAAAAAATCGTCGCCACAATGAAGCCTTGGGGCTCTCCAGACGATGTGGTGCCGTCCAGACTGCTGAAAGATGTGTTTCCTGTGATTCGAGACGATGTTCTAAAGATCATAACTAGTAGTATATCCTCGGCTATAGTTCCTTGTGCTTTCAACCACGCAGTTGTACATCCAATCGTGAAAAAACCTGATCTTGACCCTGCCGTTCTCTCTAATCTTCGTCCAATCTCTAAACTACCTTTCTTGTCAAAAATACTCGAAAAAGTAGTTTATGAGCAATTAACTCAACACCTACAGGACCATCAGGTAATGGACCTTTTTCAGTCAGGCTTTAGGCCCCAACACAGCACAGAAACTGCGCATTTACGTGTCCTAAATGACGTCCTTTTGGCATTGGACTCGGGACTCCACGTGGTTATGGTTCTTCTCGACTTATCTGCCGCCTTCGACACAATCGATCACGATATCTTGATCTCCTGACTCGAATCCTGGGCTGGTGTATCTGGCTTAGCCCTCGACTGCTTCAGGTCATATTTCTGCAACAGGACTCTCAGAGTCATGCTAGACGATTTTTCATCTGAATCAGTCCCACTCCCATGTGGGGTCCTGTGGTATAGCGGGTCCACAGCTCACTGAGTAAAGGCCATTTTTAAATAAATAATCGACGCACTCGCGGCTTAGCGAGGAGTCGTTGGGCCATAGTGAGCCGTGGGGTGATCCGTAGGGTGTGGGCGTTTCTCACCGAGCGCACAGGTGAGGAACTGCCCACATTCGTGATTGTCCCATGGCTAATGCTGCAGCTGCTGTGGCCCGCGTCATTTTAAAAAGCGCGAGGCGGCTGAGATTGGGGGAATGAACGAGAGAGAGTAGAGAGAAGGAAATGGAGGTTGGAAGCAGGAAGGAGAGAAAGAGCGCGAGCAAATCGGTGCAGTAGGAAGGAGGCGAGCAAACGCTCGCAGGTAGCTGAAGGCTGCCTGGGTGTTTGGCCAACACCTGGGAGAAGTGGTTGTGGTCACACCTGCAGAAGTTTGTGGCAGGGCGGGAGTGACCGGGAAGGTGCAGGACTCTCCACAGTCGGTAGCGGGAGTCGGGACTTGGGATGCAGTGTCCCGAATGTGAGCGCCTTGGCCATTATGGGATTCCCAAGTCACTGTCAGGTGGGAGCCGACCGGAGCCAAGTATCGGGAAGGCGACTGGCAGTAGCAGTAGTAGGAAGAAGGTCAGCTGCAGAGAGCGTCTTGCCTGCTGCTAAGCCCTAACAGGATAAGCAGGTGAGACGCTAATAGAAACGAAGGCACCGGGTTTGTTATTTGTATTTAAAGACAGCTTCCTGATCGTTTTAAACCTCGTTGTTTTTAAGAAGACTTTTTCTAATGGTTTTAATCTCCACGTTTTCATCTTAAAGTATTTATTTATTGAAGAACTGCACTTTATGAACACTTATGTTTGGATGGACAGTTTTAAATAAAAGCACTGTTGCACTTTTGCACCACCCCTTGCTCAATTGTTTATTTGCCTCCACTGACTAGCTCACTCGGTTTCATTATCGACGGTGTTGGGTTCAAGGGTTCCCAAACAGCCATGGGAGCGTGGAGCCAGAACCCACATCGTCACAGGTCCCCCAGGGTTCCATTTTAGGGCCACTACTTTTTTCAATCTACATCCTGCCTTTAGGTGCAATTTTTAGAAAACATTCAATTTCATATCACCTATATGCTGACGACTGCCAAATTTATTTCTCCCTCAAGCCAACTGACTCCACCAAACCTCTCCTCGACTGCCTAGCTGACATTAAGGACTGGCTGGCTGTAAACTTCCTTCACCTGAACGATTCAAAAACTGAGGTCATTGTTTTTAGCCCCGACTGCAAACAGGACTCCACCCCTTGGCCTCGACTCTCTTCCCATTCCAGTAACTTCGTCTGTCTCCAATCTTGGAATCAAAATGGATACGGTCCTGAAAATGGATGCTCAAGTCAACAGCACAGTAAAATCCTGCTTTTTCCATCTCAGGCGAATCGCCAAACTCAAGCCTCTTCTGTCTAACCACCTCCTGGAATCAGTAATCCATGCATTCATTACGTCCCGGCTCGACTACTCAAATTCCTGCCTTTTTGGTATCAGTAAGGCCACTCTTTCTAGACTCCAACTGGCTCAGAATGCGGCTGCAAGGCTTCTAACTGGAAGCAGCAGAAGCCAACACATTTCACCGATTTTAAAAACCCTACACTGGCTGCCAGTTAGATTCAGAATCGATTTTAAGATTCTCCTCTTAACCTATAAGGCACTAAACGGTCTAGCCCCTGCCTATTTGAGTGTCTTGCTCCATCGTCACAATCCTCGTCATGTTCTTAGATCCGCAGATCAGCTGCTCCTAACCGTTCCCAAGCTCGTGGTGAAAGGCCTTTCTCCGTCTGTGCACCCAGGCCCTTAGTGGTTAGGCAAGCCGCCTCAGTCGCCACATTCAAATCTCGCCTAAAAACGCACTTCTTCACATTGGCTTTTAATTCTTAACCTGTCTCATTTCCACTTGCTTCTTCCTATTTCTCAATTTTATTGGGTCCTCTGACCTGTTTTTAGTATCTCTGTTTTAATTCTCTCTTAATGTTTGTTTTAATATTTTGTTTTAGTCCTGCTTCTTTTTAACTGTACAGCGCTTCGGTCAGTTGTAATGCTGTGCTTTTAAGCGCTCAACAAATAAAAATGGAGGAGGCCGAGATGAAGCAGAGGTCGTGTTTAAGCGGAGCGACTGCAGTAGGACACAAACCGCTTCTACAGTCCAGAGGTATACAGATTGGTTGGTCTGCTTGCCATTCATTGAAAAAGGGCCGTGTGCCTCCTGAAAAGTGACAAAATGCAAAGCAAATGTCCCCTGTGTGTATCTGTATGCCTTTGATATGTCATTGAGCGAAGCAAAGCAAGTGGGACAAGAAGTATGTAACGTCTGAAATGTCCTGAAAGCATTTATTGGGACCCTTAGAAAAGATTCTAAATCATTGGACTCGAGTGGCTTTTCAAATTTGTTATCACACACGTCTCCAATCGTGCAATCTGTCATTCAGTTGATTTAAATGGAGAAAAGTCGCCACTCTGCTGTTTGGTGTCATCGCATGTCCCCCACTGAAAATGGACCAGAGAAAACAAAGGAGAGAGTTGTCTTCAGAAGGAAAATGACAGACAAACACGTTAAAGGTTGTCACACACGTGCGAGTAGGAGGGAGCTGTATGGACCAAGTGAAGGTAATTCCACGTCAGGCCAGCGGGTGGCGGGGTGCGCTAAACCTTCTTCTGTTGCTTCTGCGGACAAAAATGGGAAAACTTGTCTGTTTGAACCCTGAAGACGTCACTTCTGGTTCCAGCGCCCAGAAGAGCGTCACTTCAGGGTCCACTATGTCACTTCCAGTTTTGGCATTTAAAGCCGCCATTTTTCCAAACAGTCTTCAGACATCAAGGAAACATCTGTCTTGAGTTTCAAACCCATTGCAGCCAGGGAAATTATACGGGTGGCTGGCCCAAACCTTTTTTCAATGTGTGTCGAGTCTGATCATTTCACAAGGTAAAAGCTAGAAGACCACCTCCAAGCAGCTTGAGGTCCCTGTGACAACAGTGACAATATTATGAAGAAGTTTAATGTCCATGGGACTGTAGCCAACCTTTCTGGACAAAGCCACAAGAGGAAAATCACCCCTGGATTTGGCAAAAAGGAGAGTAGACAAAAAACCAAGGACAACCTCCAAAGAGATACAAGCTGAACTCCAAGGTCAGGGTCCACCAGTGTCAACTTTTTGAGTGGCAGTGGGCTCAATGGAAGAAGACCAATGAGGACTCCACATCAAAAGCTGGAATTTGTTAAAATGCATACTGACAAGCCACAATTCTTCTGGGAGAATAGCCTTTGGACAGAGGAGACACATCTGGAGCTTTATGGCAAGTCACGTCAGCTCAATGTCCACTGATGAAAAAAATGAAGCTTTCAAAGACAAGAACTCCAGACGTACTGTGAAACATGAAGGAGGCCCGGGTATGTTTGGGGGCTGCTTTGCTGTGTCTGGCACAGGGGGGCCTTGAGTCTGCAGAAAACAATGAAATCACAAGACTATCAAGACGTTCTTAAGTGAAACGTACTGCTCAGTGTCAAGGCTCTCTGTCTCAGTCACAGGTCATGGATCCTCCAACAGGATGAGGAGCGAAAACACACAGCAAAGAACACCCAAGAATGGTGAAGAACAAAACATTGGTCATTGGTCTTCTGATTTGAACCCCATTGAACATCTATGGAAAGAAGTGAACCATGCCCTCTGGAGAAGCCCCCCTTCAAATCTGATACAGCTGGAGCCGTTTGCTCAGGATGAGTGGGCCGAACAAGCTGTGGACAGGCGCAGAAAGCTCATGGAGAGTGACGGGAATCGCTTGTGTGCCGTGACCGCAACCTTTAAAGGGTGAGGTGAAGGGTCCCATCATTTGTGTCCACGCCGTTTTTATGTGTCTTATTATTTGAAATATTCTGTTGAATCAAAACTCTACAGCAAAGTCAGATTTTTGTTAAATTTGGACTAAACAATGAGGGCTGCCAGTTGCTTTTTCAGTTTCAAGTGATTTCAGAGACAAGTGTGGGTTCTGCCTTTTTCATAGAGGGGTACCAACACATTTGTCCACATCTGGATGTCCAGTAGTTTTTC